>NC_088922.1:41640000-41940000 GCF_038396675.1 Hydra vulgaris
TTGATAAAATTAACACAGTAAAGTCTTATTGTAAAACATGTATGCCAATATAATACCCAATATAAAATAATGAATAAAATTTCCTGCTTATTAAATCTGCTATTACAGGTTGAGAATTGCTTATTGTATCTGCTATTACAGGTTGAAAAAAAAGACTTGCTACCAAGCCTTTTTTTTCAAGTGGTCAAATCATGCTGGAGACTCAAAACTGTGCTGCTTCACAATGGAGGTAAGCTAAGGTGGTACTAAAAACAACTTTTTTTGAAAATGTCTGCTGACACCCCCTTAATGTATTTTATATAATAAAGTAATACTGGATTTCAAAAATTTTTGAATAAAAAATATTTTTAGGGGTGCCACAAGACCCTTAAACATCAGAAGGGTCCCTAATATTTTGAAAATAAAGTTCTTTGAAAGCATATCATGTTGGCTGTCAAAAGAAGTGAAATTTCATAAAAATTTCAAAAAAAATTAAAAAAAATTTATGGAAACACAAATTAAAAAAGTTTATTTAAATAAACTATGAAAATATGTACTTTTTTATTTTTTGTTAAAAAACGATGGTTTTTAAGCCATAAAATTTAAACTAGTAATCTTTATATAAAATGATTATTGTTTTTGGATGTTTTATAAAATTTCACATCTTTTGAGACCCAACATGATATGCTTTTAAACAACATTTTTTTTTCAAAATATTAGGAACCTGTTTGATGTTTAAGGGTCTTGTAAAAAAAATATTTTTTATCAAAAAATTTTAAATCCAGTATTATTTTATTATATAGAACACATTTAGGGGGCGTCAGCAGACATTTTCAAAAAAAGTTGTTTTTAGCACCACCCTAAGGTAAGTGCTTCACAGTTTGTAGATTTTTGACCTAACCCCAACAAAAACACTCGGAAAAATCCTTTTGAGAGATGATAGTACATACCAATAGGAGTTCATAGCAATAAATTTTAAAATCAGGGATTACCGTCCGAGGGACTTTTTTGCGTTTAAAGTTCTAAATTAGAGTGAAAGTTAGTTTTCTTTATTTTCCGAATTCAATAATTAGTTTTACAAAAAACTTTATAAAACAAAAAATGTTCTACATAAAATTCTAAACAACTCTTGTCTTATTCATATTTTCACAAAAACGCGTTTTTAACCTTCAAAATTCGAGACAAAAAATCAGCATTTTGTCTACCATAATGTCACGCTGAAAAAATATCTTTTACAACCATCGTGTCACACTGAAAAATGATTTTTTGACGATCTCATCTAGTCGCACGGAAAAACAATGCTTTGGTTTGGGAAATGGCACTTGAAAAGCTTGACTAAGCTTTAACTTTTGACTCATTACGACCAAAATGCCTAGTGCATCAAAAACACATGATGAATGCAGAAAATCTGTATGTGTTGTGTGCATGAAAAAAAGTGATAGAGAACTGACAGTTGCAGCAAAGGAAAAGATTCTTCAATTCATTGAACCTGATTTAGACTTCAATGATGACAGGGTTCCATTAGGAATTTGTGTCAACTGCAGATTTCAACTTGGAAAATTGGATGGCTTCATAAAAAAAGTTCCAACACTTTTCAACTTTCAGAACATCTCAAAAAAGCCTTCAACTCGCTCATCACTTATTTGTGATTGTTTGATCTGCCAAATAGGTAAACTGAGAGGAAAGGAGCAACATCCTCTGAACAAACTTGAGGACTCCTCTGAAAAATCAATCAAGCCTGAAAACCAGAGCGTTGAAAAGAGATGCACCAAATGTCTTTCATTAATTGGTCGTGGACTCCCTCACAACTGCACACTGGGGACTCGCCATTTGAAAAATACCATTGTGATGTGAAAGCTTGGCTCCACTTTGAATCAAATCAGCCCCTTACAGTTGGTAGAACCCAACTTTCAACTGAAATTTGCTCAGGCAGGACAAAAAGTAACTGACCACTTTACAATTAGCAGCATGAATCTGTCAGAAGACAACCAGACCAGGGAGGTTGTGCACTGCCATAGTCAAGTTTCAAGAAACTTGGGAGATTCAGTCATCTTGAAGCTGGGAATAGATGGAGGTGGATCATTTTTGAAGGTCAGTTTCACTCACATTGAACTGGAAAAGAATGAGTTGGAGCCACAAAGTCCTGTTCAAAACATGAAACTAACTTCTCCACTTTCAGCCGAAGCAACAAGTGTCAAGCAGCAAATGCTTGTTGCTATCTCTCAAGACACACCTGAAACTTACCAGAATTTCAAGCAGATTTTTGGTCTCATCAAAATCCATGAGAAGTCTTTGCTAGACTCTTTGGTTATTTCCTGTTATTTGAAGCTTGCTAACATTCTCTGTGGAATTCAACCACATAGTAGCAAACACCCTTGCTGTTGGTGTGAGGCAGAGAACACAAACCTCGTCAGATGTGGCCATCCAAGAACCTTCGGTCAAATTCGGAAGCAATTCACAGAGTTCATGAAATCAGGCGGTGACATTCGCAAGTCAAGAGATTTCAAAAATGTTGTTCATCTGCCCTTGCTTGATTTTCATGATGACATGCTTGTGCTGGAAGCCATCCCACCTATGGAGCTTCATCTACTTCTTGGTGTGGTCAACCATCTCTTCAAAAACCTCTGCGATCTTTCGCCAGATGCAAAGCAATGGCCAACCACACTGCACCTTTCTATTCAACCATTCCATGGGGGCCATTTTAATGGAAATGATTGCCTTAAGCTGCTGAGAGGATTAGATTGCCTGAAGCAAATTGCAGAGCAAAAGCACTTCAAACAGGCCGATGGATTTATTCAAACTTTGTCTCTGTTCAAAGATGTTGTTACATCTTGTTTTGGAACCACTTTGGATCCTGATTTTGAAGCAAAAATTGAAAGCTTTAAACAGAGCTACATTAATCTTCCAGTCTCTATTACTCCCAAAGTACATGCTGTCTTTCATCATGTTCCTCAGTTCATCAAGAGAAAAAATATGGGACTAGGACTTTTCAGCGAACAAGCAAATGAGGCTCTTCACTCAAATTTCAAGCCTTTCTGGGACAGATACAAAAGAAATCCAAAGAATCCTGATTATTCCAAGCATCTCCTCTTTTGTGTCATTGAATACAATAGCAAAAAAATCTAGTCTCAGCAAGTCAATGGTAAGTTATAGCTACAGATTGCTAAGTTGCATCTTAAAAAAAACGTAAATTTGGGGGAAAACCCAGATCAAAAATGATTTCAAAGGATAATCCAAAGCTTTTTTTTTCAGTTTCCTCTGGAACTAAAGGAAAGGTAACAAGAAAGAACAAAAATGTCAAAGAATCAAGTGAGAACGAGCCAAACCCAATGAAGTTGAAGAAGAATATTCGAACTTATAGAAAAATGTTTTTCAAGGAAAACTAATCAAATTTTGGAAAATATGAGTTGTTTAGAATTTTATGTAGAACATTTTTTGTTTTATAAAGTTTTTTGTAAAACTAATTATTGAATTCGGAAAATAAAGAAAACTAACTTTCACTCTAATTTAGAACTTTAAACGCAAAAAAGTCCCACGGACAGTAATCCCTGATTTTAAGATTTATTGCTATGAACTCCTATTGGTATGTACTATCATCCCTCAAAAGGATTTTTCCGGGTGTTTTCGTTGGGGTTAGGTCAAAAATCTACAAACTGTGGCTTATTAATCCCTATGGTTCATTATGCGCATCTCAAAGAGGACTATACCAATGTCAAGATGTTGCTGAGTGCCTTGAACTATGGATGAAGGTTACTAATGACTTCAAAATGATGACATTTGTGGCAGTTTTGAAAACTATATTTTTTCTTCAGCCTCTGAGACTGCTGCGATACTAAAAAGCACTATTACAGAATGGACTAGCAACAACAGACATTCTCGATGGGAAAGACCAACATCAAAAGTGGAGTCCCTGATAGAACCTGGTATAGTGCTGATGCCGTCAGTTATCACCATTATTATTTTAGCACTATTGTTTCTGTGCTTGCACAGGTCAAATATTCATCACAATGGTATTTTTCAAATAAATACAAACTTAAACATCTTTCTTTAAATGAAGCTTTTTCATGTTATCTGTAATCAGATGTTAGTCCTTGGCCTTGCCTTAAGGTCAGAAATTAAGGCCTTGGTTTTGGCCTTGAAACTATTGACCTTGGCCTTGAACATTTTGGCCTTGGCCTAGGCCAAAACATTTGAGTTCAGTGGCCTTTCATTATTTCTAAATAATTTCAGAACTTTCTTTTGTATTTGCATTTTAAAAATTGTATTATAGTTGATTTTGTTTACAAGAGTTATTTTTGTTTATTTAATTTTGTGTTTTATGTCACGATTTAGGTTGCCTTTTTTGACTAGCCATTTTAAAACAACAATCAATGACATGATTGGTTAACTGGAATTTAACAAAGCCATATAATAAGCCTCATGATTTGTTTTAACGTTTTTTATTAGTAATAACATTTTAAAATTTAAAAAAGAGTTAAACACATGAATTTTGCTCAAAATTAAAAATAGAATTTTCAAGGTTTTTTGAACTAAATTAATTCTATTATATTTAAATTATAAGTTATTATTAAATTTATTTACTAATACTATTTTTATTCAACTTATCTGAATCTGTTCAAAGAAGTTGTTAATAATGTATTTTTTATAGAATTTTTTTTTAATTTTATTAATAAAATCCAACATTCGGTTCCCAGTTTTTTTTTTAAATAAAATTACTTTTTATAATGTTGATGCTGGATACCATTATAGCCTACACATAGTTTGAAACTGTTGCACTTTAAAGCATAATAATATTTCAGATCAATTTAGAAAAACAATTTTAAAATGACTTTCCAAGAATCTAAAAGCAATGCTCCTGTTTGGGAGCATTTCTTAAAGTGCAAAGTAAATGAAACTACTTAATGCAAAACTGTAACGCCATTGTAACAATTAAAGGAGGCTGTACAAGTGTTATGCGAAAGCATCTAAAGATTAAATATAAAATAGAATTGCCATTATTACATCCTACAAAAAAAGTTCAAAGTTCATCCCAAAAAGATATGAGAAATTTTGTACAAGCAAAAAATACTATTGCAAATTTACTAACAGATCTCATTGCAATTGATGGACTTTCATTTAATACTGCTGTTAAAAGTAAGAGGTTACAAGAATTTGCTTTAGCTAAAGGACACAAAATACCTTCTAGTTCAATTTCCATTAAAAATATTTTACTGGATCATACTAAAGATATTAAGGCTCAATTAACAGCTGAATTAAAAGACATAAAAACTAACAATTTTAGATTTAGTTTAACTGTTGATGAATATATATCAATTAAAACGTGTCGTTATATAAACATTAATGTGTACACAAATAGAAGCCTTTATAATTTTGGACTTGCACGTATTGTTGGGAGTATGCATCTGAAAAAGCTGTTAAAATTATATTGTTACAACTGACGGTGCATCAGTTATGGTAAAATTTGGCCGTTTAATCAATCCATTACATCACATTTACTATGCCCATGCAATCCATTTAGCAGTAGGGGATGTACTTTATGTGAAACCAACTGAAGTTTTAGACAGAAACGATAATTTTGGAATTAATATTAGTGAGGATGATAGTGAAGACCTTAATTAAGGTGAAGAGCTGGGCTACATTGTATTTGAAAATAGTTCAGTAGAGGCTGAAGTTATAAAAGATTACTTTTCAATTTTAAAAAAAGTTTGCACAATAATAAAATTGTTTAAAAAATGACCTGTTAAAAATAATGATGTGTTGCAGAAACATGTAAAATCAAAGTTCGGACATTAACTTAAACTTATTTTAGACTGCAAGACACGTTGGAATTCATTATTTGATATGGTTGAACGCTTTGTCAAATTAAGCAAATGTATTAAAATGGCACTTATCTATGTGCAATATCAGATTCAGAGCTGCTAATTCTTAAAGATTTAGTTAAGGCTTTAAAACCTATAAAATTAGGAGCCAAAGCACTTTGCTGTCGAGACTCAAATTTGCTTATAGCAGAAAAAGTTTTTGTTTTGTTTTAAGTCAACTACAACCATATGAATCTGAAATAAGCAAAAACTTATATGATGTTTTATAAACAAGAATTTTAAGCATAAGAAATTCTAATATGATTCACTTTATGGAATATTTAAACAACCCTAGTTTTCTATTATCTGGTACTTTAGATGCTTTCAGAGTAAAGCCAAAAAAATCAGCAGTCATTAGCTAAAAATCTATTACTAAGGCTTTTACCTCAAGCAATCAAAGAAGATTGTGAAGAAAATACTAACAATGGTTAAAGTTTTTACCTTAAGCAATCAAAGAAGAATGTGAAGAAAATAAATGTGAATAAAATGATTTTGAAATCGAAGTAGAAGAAAATTCTGATATGAAAACACAGCTAGAAAAAGCTATACAAAGTGCTGAGCTAAAACAAGAATTAAATAATGAAGATCGCAGTATAAAATCTCTCTATAAAGAATTTTCTGTCTTTGAGTCAACAAAAAAATGTACTTCTAATTTGAAGATTTTTTTTCAGTGTTTAAAAACTATCCAACCAACATCTGTAGAAAGTATTGCTTTGGCCTTGCTATTTTTGGCCTTGTTAACAAATCTGTTTGTAATGCACTCTCTCCAAGTTTTCTTACCTCTTTCTTTTTTATCTGAAACTGTTATCTTCCTACATACTGATACTAAATCATCTGCATCTGCTCTATATGCCCACACTACCTTAATCTATTCTAACACTCCAAATGAAACTCATTATTCTAAATCTCAGATCATTGATTCATTAAATATGAATCAATGATCTGAGACACCATCAACCTTTATTGTCCACGTTACACTGCCATACATCAGAATACTCTGTACATGGTCCACAACTATCCTTTGATCTTTGATGATGCTTCTCTTTCTTATTTAGAAACAGAGATAATTCTTTGAACTTGCCTTTTTATACATTTAAAACCGTCAAGTACAAAAAAAAAAAGAGAACATTTTTTTAAATAAATGTAAACTTATTCAATTATACATTTGTTACAACAATTATATAAGAATGGTAATGTAAAAACAAACTTTATTTGCACATAAAAATTTATAAATGAAATGTAGTCAAATTTTATTCATTATCCTCACTTTCATTTTTTTTTTTTTTTTTTGTTGCTGTTGTATTTATCCCCACTATTAATTTTTTGTAACATTTTATTATTTCCTTTTTTTTTTCATTATAAAAATCACAAAATGTCACATACATTGAAACTGTACAGTGGAAACTTCAAGTTTATTTCTTTTTATAGTCCTTAATCATGGAAACTATTTGTCACTCAATCACAAAAAATAATTTTTCCCTATTTTCATTTTAGCCAGATACTGCATTAAAAAAATTTTTTTTTAAATCTTAGCATTTCAGAATGAAGCTCAAAGTATTTATTTTGAAGTATTCTACCCTTTAGGTCAAAAATTAGCCTTTTAAAAAGTTTTAAAATAAAGATTTTTCTCTAAAAAATACTTTTAAGTTACGAAGTTGTTGAAACAATTTTTTTTTTTCGATTACTCAATACCATTAAATTCGCAAAAATCTTTTAAGACCTATTATCTTTACCTATTATTTTTTTTAAATGTTCTAATAGTATAAATAGAAAAAAAAAATTTTTAACAATCGATTGAATCAAAATCTACTGGCAAAGATGAGTAGATTTTTAAAATAAATAAGCAGGGTAACCAATACCAGTGTTTCCATTACCTGGCCAAAAAATACCTGGGTAATGGGTAATTTTAAATTTACCTGGGTAATTTTAAATTTACCTGGGTATTACCCAGATAATTTTATCAATTAAATGTTACAGCAGCCATTAAATAACCTATGGGGTGTAAATTTAGTCAATTTTGATTTTAAAAAAACAAGTTTTTGAAAGGCTAAAATAAATAAATTTTATAATTTTAATCTTTAAACTACATTTTTCTAATAAAATTTTTGTAGAACTGATGCATAAGAATCAATACATCAAGGGTACTATTTCCCAATCTATTTTTTATTTTCGTGGCAAAAAATCCCATGGCTGAAAAAACTTATTCTGGGCTCCACTGATGTCGGTTTCTTCTCTCTTGAACTTTAAATTTTTCTAGAAGAGCAAGGCTTATTGATGTCAGCTTCTTAGCAACAAATTCTGTAACTTTGTTTTCTTGCATAAATATTCTACAGTTATCTCAATGGGAGCAAGAGCATCACATAGTTCTTTAACCTTCTCCAAATCTTAATTGGAAACATTAAATTCTTGTTCAAGATGGATTATTGCTACTTTAACTTCTTTGTGAACTTCATAAAGTTTTTGTAGCATTTTAATAAGGCTGTTCCATCACATTTTACAATCTAAAAATAAAGCTTTTTTCTTTCCAAAGGACTGAATATTTTGAGGTTAAAGATTGTCATCATTTCTGATCAGGGACTTTCTGAAGACTTTAACAATTTTACAAATTTTAGCAACAATAGCAACAATAGCACCAATATATCAGAATATATAATATATCAGAAACTAGGTTTGTCTAGCTGTTTAATTCATCACATTCATCTATTGTTTCTTCATAACCATCTTCCTCTTCAGTTTCATCATAAATTAAATCATTGTTTATCTTATGAGACTTATAAAGTATATTGCAAATACAAAGGTTTGCGATATACTTTATATAAAAAAGAATATAGTAAAACTATCACCATATTATATGTTATAATTCAAGGCCAAGGCCAAAATTTTCAGGGCCGAGACCAAGGCCTTAATTTTTGGCCTTAAGGTAAAGCCAAGGCCAAGGACTAACAACTCTGTGTGTGTGTGTATGTATATACATATACATATACATATACATATATATATATATATATATATATATATATATATATATATATATATATATATATATATATATATATATATATATATATATATATATATATATATATATATATATAGTAGCGTGCAAAAGTAACCGGACAAGAGCATAACTTGAGATAACTTTTGAATGAAAAGTCCAATTTCTTTCAAATTTTCACTGAAATGTTAAAAAATTGATTACAAATCTAAAAACAAATAAATTTTTACTAAATCTAAGCAATTTAGTCTTAAAAGTTTATTTAATTAAAATATGCACATGCAAAAGTATCCGGACAAAAAAAAAAACTTGAATAAGATTTTTTTCTTTAAACGTTTTTTAAATTGAAAATGCTTTATTTTAAAGTATTGCTTTACTACTTTGTCGAGAAGCCCTTAGCATTAATTACTGCTTGACAAGGCATTGAGTCCACAAGCTTCATAATCAAAATAATTTTGATTTTTCCCATTCTTTTTTCAGAGTATTTAATAAATCACGTTTACTTGTTAGTTTTTGACCTGAAATTTGTCGATCAATGAACTTACATAGACATTCAATAGAATTAAGGTCAGGAATTTGCTAAGACTATTCGATTAATCGAATTTCATTGGTTTTAAAAAAATTTTTCACAAGGGTTGAAGTGTGCTTTGGGTCATTGTCCTTCTAAAACATCCTTCCTCGAGGCATTTTATCTTTAGCATGTGGTAGCATAACATTCTTAACTATATATTTGTACATATTTTTGTCCATTATGCCATCAATCAAATGGATAGGACCGATACAATCTCTATTCAAGTTAGCCCAGTTCATAACATTTCGACCTCTGTGCTTTATTGTTGGTAGCTGGTATTGAGGATCGTTTTTATGGCCTATTGGTCGATGGACATATCTAATATTATCAGATCCAAATAACATAAACTTAAATTCATCACTAAAAAGTACTTTCAATCACTGTTTTCTTGCCCAAATCAAATGTTCATTAGCAAATCTTAAGCGTGCTTTTCGATTCTTTATATAAATAAAAAGTTTTCTTCCAAGTAGATTTGCAGACCTCAAAAGATGTTTGATCGTGTCAACACCACATTTTTCATTATAGAGTTCTTTAATTTCAGCATTTATCAAGACAGCATTTTGGCGTGGAACATTTTTCAGGGCTCGAGGATGGATATTTCAGCAGGATAATGACTCAAAAGACACTTCAACCCTTATAAAAGACTTTTTCAAAAACAAAAAAATTTAATTAATGGAATTGACATAGCAAAGTCCTGACCTAAATTATATTGAACATCTATGGAAACACATAGATTGACAAATTTCAGGTTGAAAATCAGCAAGTAAATTTGATTTATTAAATATTCTGAAACAAGAATGGTGGACTCAATTCCTTGTCACTGTCAAGCAGTAATTAATGCTAAGGGCTTCCCGACAAAGTACTAAAGCAATTTACTTTAAAATAAATTATTTTCAATTTAAAAATGTTTAAAAAAAAAATTTAATTTAAGTTTTTTTTTTCTGTCCGGATACTTTTGCACGCAGAAATGTTAATTAAATGAATTTTTAAGATTAGATTGCTTAGATTTAGTAAAAATTCATTTGTTTTTAGATTTGTAACCAATTTTTTGAAATTTCAGTGAAAATTTGAAAGAAATTGAACTTTTCATTCAAAATGTGTATATATACATACATACATAAATATATATATATATATATTCTTATTATTTAGTACTAGTTTCTTATTAAAAAAACATGTATAACTTGGACAATAATGTTAATAACAAATAAATTAAATTTAAACTTTAAATTCACTATAAATCTAAATATATATTTATATTTTATAAATTATAAATATAAATCTATAAATTTAAATATAAATCTTTCACACACTGAAAGTCTCAATTTTAATTTGTTTACACTGTATTAGTGTAAAAAGCTACCAACTAAGCTGGAAACTTTAACAAATTCAATAAAAAATAAAAGGCAGGTTTATATTATAAAACTTTTTTTATGCAATTAAATGTCCTCACAAAGTTATTATGGTTAAGGTAATACCCAGTTAGAAACATTAACCAATACCAATCTTTTCCAAACTTTGTTTTTAAATTTGTGATTCAAAAACAAATTCACCAAACCTCTTTGAGCTGTGAGGCTAATTTAAACTTTGCTATTTAACCTTTAGATTTTACTGTTGATAGCTACTATCTTTTGGTTTGGTTAAGACTCCAATAGTCACATACTTATCTACATATTTATATAATACCAAAGAACAATAAAGTAGTAATATAAGATTTATAAATATCTATTTTCATTAAACAAAAAAAACTTACTAACCAGATGAACAGTCGTTAATTGCTAGCTCAGTTTCATCCTAAAGTAAAATCAAATAAAAAGGGTGTATTAAAATAAGTGTCAGCCATTGGGAAGGTCAATTACATTAAGGATCTTCTCTGAAATTCCTGACAACATTCCTAAAAGAATTGGAAAATAAAAGAATTCCAAACAAAAAAAAATGATTTTTTTTTTGTTTACAACTTGACCACAACTGTTTAGATGGTATGATGATTTAAATGATTTAAAGAATAAGCAAAACAATTCCTTATGAAAAAGAAAATAAATTAGCTTTAAAATAAAACTAAAATAACTCGAAGTTAAAAATACTTTTTGTTTTTAAATGCATTTGAAAAAAATACTTTAAAACTGATCTTTTAAAACATTTAATTAAAGTTATGCAAAACGCTTATACAAATTACTTCTATTGATTGTTTAATAAATAAACAAATTTTATTTCAATTATTGAAAAGAAAAAAGTATAAAATTTTTAAGTTGTATAAAAATTTTTTTCAAAAAATTGCAAAAAAAAAATTGTTAAAAAAAGGTAGTCTTTTTAAAATTGTAATTTTTAATGATTTAATTAGTATGTCAATTTAAAAAAAAAAGTTATAAACAATTCTATGTAAAAAAAGAAACAAAAAAAAAAAAATATTTATATATATATATATATATATATATATATATATATATATATATATATATATATATATATATATATATATATATATATATATATATTAGGGTGTGTCATATTTTTAATTTTTCTGATTTTTGCATTGTTACTAGTGAGAAAAGTTGCAACAACATGTAATATGACTACCTGAAAAATATTAGCCTTTTTAAATTTAGTTTAAAGGGGGCAACTTTTGCTTGTATTATATGGGTATGAGATCCACTGTTATTCGCTTACATATCACCTGAAAATAAGTAAAAAAACCATGTAAAGAATAAAAACTACATTTGTATACTAAAAAAGAATGTGAAAATGCAAAATCCTTATATAAAGTCCTTTTACTGTTGAATTTGGATATTTAAGTTTCGAATATTTAATATATTTAAGTTAAGTGGAAACAAGCATTTCATGACATTTTTCATAGGTTGTGACAATCTTGGATACTGTAGATACTACTTTAACCAAATCTTTTGTAGAGAAAAACACGTACCCTATCAGCATTATCTTCTCTTCTACATACAATAATTTTCTTGCTGCATCGACCACTTTTTTCTTGTCTTAATCTTTGATGGCTGATAACAAAACATTTTCAAGATGAGCGAAATAACAGTTTCTTTGCAATACTTTCGATTGCTATTGTATGAGGATGATTAAGACTACAAATACATTTCATAATTATGAAAAAATTCCATGCTCCTTCAACGCGTTTCCAATTTTTTTTGGTTAAAAACAAACAGAAACAGTAAACTTTGATCAACAATTTTTATCAGACTTATCATGGGTTTTACGATCGACATGTATAACCAAAGCAGACAATTGGCAAATGTGAGCCACCTGGCGTGATTGAGATTTCTGGAAGGAGTATTTGTGAAATACTTCTTTGTTTCTACATTCAAATTTGGAATCCTCAGATAACAGCATTGCATGCTTTAAGTATTTCTGATCCATTTCATGATGTTCATTTTCTACCCAAAACTATGGGTAGAAAATAAACATCAAAAGATAGTTGATCACCAAGAATGCCTTTGAATACAGTAGGGCCAGATGTATTGCCATCAAGTGCAGTGAAAATTGCTCTGAAAGGTAGCTCATTCAAATTAAGCAAACAAATATACCATTAAAGAGTTTTCCCAGTAAAAGTTTCAAGCAAACAAATGATACCATTTTTCCAGCCCATGTTTAAATTGGTTCCATCACAAACAACACTTTGTAAAGTCACAAGAGAATTTCTGTCGTTCGAAACTAAAATAATTTTTTTCGCAAGATCAACTGCTTTACCATTTTGAGGACAAACATGATCAAAGTAGATGCTGTTGGGATATGAACAAATAACGTAATGATCTTCTTTGATGGAAGTAGCCCTGCTAACTTTACCATCATCTTGTTCCACTAACCTTCGGGTTTTGTCTATACGGCCATCAAAACCGATTCCAATGATTCCTGTGGGTAATTCTGCATGTTCTTCAAAATCTTTTTGACGCCACAGGTTTCTTTGCCTTCTAAATTTTGCTGGATCTAATATGTATTGTGGTGAATCGAATGATATATCTTTTAAACAAGCATTAATGATTTTGCATGCATCTTGGTTGCTAACTCCTGTTCGTTCCATTATTTGACAGAGTTCTTTGGACTGAAATACATTGCGATATTTGGGATCATGTCCACTATGTGAGCTGTTTTCTGAATTAGTAGCATATTCCTCATTATCATCACAACAACTCCTTTCTTTATCGCTCTCCCAGGAAAGAATTATTTTTAATGACAAAGCTTGGCATGTCTCTGCATTCTTTTTTCCAAACTGAATTTCCTGTTCTTTACGAATTTTCTGCTTTTGGAGTCATTCTGTTTCTTCTTGGTCAATCTAGCCAATCTAAATTTTATGATTACTCTTTTGAGCCAAAACTCCCATTCCTTAAAAGGAACTTTGGTGGAACAAAGGCAGTTTAAGTGGTCCCTGATACCACAATTAACACATTTGCAAGGACAAATGTCAAATATTTTATTGAACGAACCAAGTTGGCACTGAAATGTAGATGAACTTCTCTTTTCACTAACATATTTCCTCAATCGTTTTGTATCAGTAACCAATTTATCCAAGCTTTTCAGAATGCTGTTATATAATTTTTAAAGTTAATAGACAAAAATTTCCCTCCCTCTAATAAATTGCACAACATTTTAACAGAAATACTATTAAAGTAAGCTATAGCTGCACACAAAATATTGAAAGAAAAAAGGCCACAACTTTACATTGATTAATAAAAATGAATTTCTTGGAGGAAAAAACACAGAAAATTGTAATTGCAAGCAAAAAATTGACTGCCCTATAAATGACAAATGCTTATCAAAAATTATTATTTACAAATGCATTGTTTCCTCACAAAATAATCCTGATAAATAATATATTAGTTTAACCTAAGGCAAATGGAAACATGCTAACCACAAACAATCTTTTAAACATAAAAAATACTCAAGAGACTATGCTGAAAAAAATATTAATTTTAAATTTAACTGCTCTATTTTAAAAACTGGCCTGCCTATAATAACATTTCCAAAAAATGTATAGTATGTTTACAAGACAAATTTGATATTATTACTCATTTGAATAAAGAGAAAATTTACTTAACAAAAAATTTGAATTAATTTCTAAACACAGACATGAAAATATGTACCTTTTAAAAAGTTATAAAAACAAATGACCAAACCAAAATTGTCCTAATTCAAAAGAACTCTTTTCATAATTAACTTTTAATTTTAAAGTAATCAATGCAACTTCCTGGTTGCATAATAACTACAGTCATTACATAATAAATTATAATAATCCCCAACTTCATGTGAAATATTTTTTCTATAATTTGATTTTTTTGATGTTTAGAAACTGATTTTTTGAATTTTCCTGATTTTTCCAAATTTCCTGAATTTTTAAAAAATACTAAAGTAAGGAATATGTATAAAACTAGTCATTGTAGAAAAGACTTACCATGACCCATATTTTACTCATCCGGACAGCTAGTGTGTATGACTAAAAGGCACATTTCATTTTCTCAGAAATGGCATAGTGCAAAAATATAAACTTTTACTTGAATTAACATAAAATATTAATACTTTATGTTAATTTAAGTAAAAGTTCGTATTTTTGATAATTAATAGAGGGGGGGGGGGGAGTTTTGTGTAAATAAAAATAATGCCAATAAGTAATACACGAGTTCAAGCGAACTTCTGCCATTATTAATATCGCGCATGAAAAAGTCCTGGAACGAATTTAGAAGGGTAAATATTTATTTTCTCAGTTGCATATTAGTAATAAAATATATAAGATGAAAGTTAACTGTGCTGTTATAGGATGTACCAATAGTTCCTATAAGCTAGAAAAGTTGAAAGATAAAACGTGTTTTCAACACGAAGGGAAGATACTCTCCAAGTGTGGATGTGAGGCACCATTTCGAATATATTGTTTCCCTAGTTTTAAAAGAAATAGCATAAAAAAAGAACAATGGATTAGTCAGCTTAGACGAGAAGGAAATAAAAAAGGAAGTGCATGGAAACCAGGAACTGCAGAGTATGCTCTGATCATTTTGTTGATAAAATTCCAACTGTTATGAACCCTAATCCAACAATAAATATGGGTTTTTATTAACCTGAACAAAAAAAACCTAGAAGAATTTTAATGAAGCATCCAATCACTTCTTTACCATGTTCTAGTAAAATGCAACCTGTAGAACCTTTGTTGACTGAAAAAAGTATTGTCACAGAGTTTTCAAGTCTTAGTTTTAATGCTGATGTTTTATCACCTATATTATCAGACCATACGTATTCATTGAGCTTACCACAACTTAACTATTGTACTTCATGTGAATACAAATCTTCACTTATCACCTCTTATGTTAGTAAGGTAAATAGCCTTACTAATCAATTAAAAAAGTCAAAAATAAAACAAACAGTCAAGCTTAAACAAAAATTCTCTTGGAGATTAGTTAACAATGATAAAAGAATGAACTTTTATACTGGTATATCTTCGATTCCTATTTTTAATGTTATTTTTGGTTTGTTAAAACCATTTTTACCCTCCATTCGTTATTGGAGAGACCCAAAATATTCACGTAGCAAAGTTAAACAACTAAAATCTATATCTAAATGTAAACTGTTATCACACAAAGAAGAATTTTTAATGACACTTATGAGGTTGCGCTTAGGTTTATTAAATGAAGATATTGCTGATCGTTTTGACATTTCAAAAGCTTTGTGTTCTAATATATTTACCACTTTTATTAGAATTATTGCTTATATTCTTGGAAATGCTAATATTGTTTGGCTCCCAAGTGAAGTCATAAAAAAAAACTTACCAGAGTCCTTTGTGAAAGCAAAGCATCACAAGTGTAGAATGATTCTTGATTGTTTTGAAATATTTATTGAACATCCAAAGTCCCTTTACAACCAAGCAGTGACTTGGTCTGATTACAAGCACCACAACACTGTCAAGGTATTAATTGGTATAGCACCAAATGGGTACATAACGTTTCTATCTAAATGTTACGGTGGAAGAGCATCAGATAAATTTATTACAAGTGACAGTGGTTTTTACAATCTGTTGGAAAGAGGCAATGAGGTGATGGCAGACAGAGGATCCGTTATTGCAGTTTATCAGTTCCACCAGGTGCAAGAGTAAAGAGTCAAATGACTGCAACTGAATGCAAGAAGACTACTGATGTTGGGAACTTAAGAATTCACATTGAAAGGGCCATAAACCGAATAAAAACTTTTCGAATCTTAAAAAATGTATTACCCATTTCTATGCTTCATCATATGGATGATATTATTTTATCGTGTGCAGCTTTATGCAATTTAAAGCCTGCTTTAATAAAAAAATAATTCAAGCTTAAAAGTTTAAAACATAATTTTTAATTTAGTATTAGTCACGCGTGCTTAATACAAGGGGGTGGGGAAATTTTAGTCCAGATCTAATAAACAGGGGGATCTTAATTAAAGGTCAGATGGCAATTTTTTTGTTTTACACAACACACATGATGTTTTTATAGATTGACAATTTTTTAAATCTGATTACACTGAAAGTTTTATTTTTTATCTGTGAATGATATTAAATTTTCCATTTTTTAAGGCCGGTTTACACTGAATATTTTTCTTATTTTTGACATTTCAACATTTTTGACATTTCAGCAAGTAAAAATTAATAAGATTTGTGGGTAGGAAAATTTTCTGAAATTATTAAAAGCCCCTCTACAATTACTCTTGAGTCTTGATTGAGATTTTTGTTAAATTTCCCCATCCACTTTTTAATAAAACCCTCCAGTTTGTTAGATCTGGACTAAAATTCCCACCCACACTTTAATTCCCTCCCCTTGTACTAAGGACTCAATAGTAAGCACGCGAGAGTATTAAAATTGTAAATTTTTTTAATTACTTGTATGGGATGCCGGACACCACCGTGCACTTTTAATGAATATATATGTTTCACACTACTACTGCTTTTTACTATTATAAATAGCTTGAATAACCATTTTGATTTTCAGTATTTTCTTTACCTAAATATTTGTACACCATTATTTGGATCTTATAATAAGACAATAAGTTATTGTATTTTTTTCTAAACTCAATAAAAATACCAATTTAAATATAAGAAGGATTTTATAATTAAAAAAAAAGATTTTGCAATTTTGTTCCAATCAGTTAATAGAAAAATCTACAAAGAAGTTTTTAAGTAATGATCGTTGTAGTATTAAAAAAAATCAACTTTCATACTCAACCAACTAGCTTCATCAAATGCAACTTTATCAATTATATACTCATGAGCTGTCCATACCATAAAATAACAATTGTTCATCTTAGCAGTTCCCATTTGAACCTGACATTGAGTATAATATCTATGTTTTTTATTAGTGACAAACTTGTTATTTAAATTTTTTTTAACATAAGGAAGAGATATATTTGGATCTTGTGGTGTTGTATGGTTAATTGAAAATGAGCATTTTATTTCTAAACAAGCTGGTGGGCAACACGTGCATCTGATTACTCTATCAGGGCTTCCACCTATATAGGGCATTTCAACATCTAAAAATAATCCGCATTCATTTACAGTTAAATTTTGATGAAGAGATTTCATCACTTCAAAAAACTGCTTTGCTGCTTCAATTTCCATTGCATTCCCATACTTTAATGCAGGTATATCTGGGTTCACAAATGTTAGCCCTGAAATACTTTGGTGTAATGACCACATATCAACTTTAATGCCCATGTTAATTTTTTCAATTTTTTTTAGAACATCATGAGCTTTTGAAGCAGTTATAACTCCCTTTCGAAAATTAAACCAAAGCTCATTTGTGCTTTGACCTACAGTCATATGCTCTATATCAGTAACAATTATTTGAGTCATATTTGTTTTCATGTTTTCACTGACGGAAAATTTATTGTCTGACATAACAATAATATCATCCATGGTCAAAATTGTAGGTTTGATAACATTTGAAGACACAATTAATTCTTCCATATAATAAATGTCAGGTTTAGGTACAACAGAAGTTATGATACTATGAGGAGCAACGGTTTCAATTGCTTTTGCTATGTCTGTTAAATTTAAAATTTTTAGGCCACAGTTAACTAATGGGTTGTAATTACGCTTTTCATTTGATACTAGGGAACGCTTTTTTCTTCCACGCCTACCAAATTCATCACGATCAAATTTCAAGTCACATATTTTTGATGGTGCTACTATGCTGCGGTTGGGAAGCCACTCTGATTTTGAACTAGTACAAGCTACATTTGTCAAACCATTTTTAACAGCAGCCTCAATTCGAAAGAGGGTTGCAGCAAAATGATTACATGTCTGCAATAAACCAGCTAGACAAGTACAATTTCAGCAGAGTTAAATAATAAATAATTGTGTATATCAGGATATAATAATATTGGCCGACAAGTTAGGCCTTCGTCTTCTGATAACCAGCCATTACTGAGCTTAAAAGGATCAGGTAATTCAACACCGTTAATAAAAAGTTTTTTTTGTACTCAGTATTTATATCATGTTCCACCTCTTCAGCTGTTTTAATAGGCATAACATTATTTTCCATTGCACAATATACTCGAGCTGCAAGAATTTCTTTCTTTCCAGATATCTTCAAGCCACGAAGACGTAAATAAGACTTCAATTCTTCAACTTTCATACTACATACTATATCATAATCCATTTTGATCTATATATGTTTTATATTTGTTCAAAAGATTATTGGCTTAGTTTATGTTGTTTGTTTATACTTCGTTAACTCAAGAATTAAAAGCTGACTTGATTTATTTCCCTCATAAACTCGATCCAGTTTTTTTTTTAAATGCTCCGTAACGCGGCTTGAATTGGTGTATTGTTGCAAAAATATATCTTATTGTGAAATCTCATTGTCAATTGGAACAAGAATTGAAATAATATAACACACATAGCAATATATAACCCACAACACAAGTTCTTATTAAGAAAACTGTATTGCAATATTATCATTACAGAGATTAAGCTATGAGTTGATTATCTAAACATTTCTTCAATTAATATAGCTACACGTTTACTTAGTGATTATTTTACTGCTTAATATATTGAAATAGGAAGTTGTCGCATGTTAATAAAAATTCACATGTCTTTTATCAGGTGAAGAAAATATTGACCAGCATATCAGATGTTTATTATTTATAGTAAAGTGCTTATAAATTTATAATTCAGTCCAAATTTAAAATGACTTAATAATATAGGAATAAATTTTCATGATTAAAATTATTAAGATATAAATGTTTTTAGTGACAATATCTTTAATGAATTCTTCTAATTTTGATTTGCTATTTAGAAACAAGATTGTTTACTTATAAGGAAACGAAAGAATTTAAAAAAACCGTAAAAACCAAAAATGTGGCAAAAAAGTGGTTTTTGAAAGTGGTTATTAAAAGTATTTTTGAACTGTTTCGAGATGTCATCTTCTGTTGAGATCATTTTTGAACTGTTTCGAGGTATCATCTTGAAAGATGAAACAAAAGTTTTAAAAAGTAATTGAGAAGATTTAAATTTTCTCGACTACTTTTATGAAATGTTCAAAAAATATTGCACAAAAATTTTTTTGCAAAACAAAAAGAGAATTAAGAAAAAATTTTAAAGATTGAAAGAGTCCATCAGGAAACAAAAAAAGCTAGGTTAGTGAAAAACTTGAGGAGACAATAAAAATGTTTAGATATTTACAATAATGAAAAGGATGAACAGTATCTCAAGTCTTAAAAAATTTTAAAAGTCTAATGTTGTTCCTATTTTTGTTCAAAAAAGTGTTGAAGAAGATTTAGCTCCAACTGAATCACGATTTGGAATAAGTTCAGTTGCACTGAGTGCAAAACTTGCTTCTCGTATAAACAACAGTTCGGGAAGCATTGATGATTATTCAATTTCTAAGTGAAGTATTTTAAGGCAGAAACAATTAAGAATAAGTTAAGTTCTGATAGTTTTACATCAAGTCAAATTTGTGCCACAGGGATTAAACTTAAAGTTCTCAAATTTCATATCCAATCGATAGAAAATGTTTTGAAGACTAACATTATTTAAAATGTTGCAAAAATCAAATACATAAACTAGCTCTTAAACTAGCACAAACAGCAAAGACAGCTAGTTAGCTAGATATATGATAGCTAGTTATATGATAATTAAAGTTTTTTTTGGACCTGAAAGCGTGTTTTTTGACGGTTTGTTAAAAATGACATTACACGAGATTGAATGGCTGAAAACCAGTTCATCAAATTGGGACTTCTGGGTAATAAAAGATTTCAAAAAATCTGTCACTGGTATTCTTGTTTTAAATTACAGTGCAAAATGTGCTACTAAACTGGGTCAAGATTTTATTGAAACTTTCAGAAACAAAAGACGGTAAAGCAAATTTAATGGTTGTTGCTTATCATTGTTTAAGAATTAAAACATCAGATAAAAAAACTTGGATAAAAAACCTTAAAATAATCTTTTTTTTTAACAAAAAATGTGCAATTTTAAAAATGTTTTATATTTAAAGTACGTAGCAAGAAATACTAACAAGCCCCCTCCATCCAATCTCCCAAATATACAGACGATTTTAAATAGGCAGGACCTACCATTCTAATTATCTTTACCAAAAAAACAAAACGTTATCTAAAATCAGATAGATCAAGCTACAAAAATAATTTTCATAGTACATTTGTGAGTGACCCAGCCTCTACCATAAACTCAAAAATTTGAATTTTTTGCTATTTTGGACTGCTAGGGCCAAACTTTCATCTGCACTGGTGGGGGAGTTTTTTTCAATTTTGAAAAAAGTTTTTAATGTTTCATGTTAATACAAGAAAATGTTCATCTTTTGCAGATACGTCATTTCCAAGAAAAGAAATGTGCTTTTAAGCCATATCCCTAATATACATATACATATATCTTTAAAGATACATATATCTTATATACATATACATATGCATATATTTTTAAATATACGCTGCTTTTATGACATAAAAGTTATTAAATAAAAATTTATTTTCATGGTGGCATTTTGATGTAAGCTCGTTGATAATAGTGACAAAAGTTAATACAATAATCAATAACACAATTAAAGTAAATAAAGCCTTACAAGTTTCATATAGCAAGCTGATCTATTTGAGTACAAAATGGAGAGTGTTTTAGAAAAACACTTTGGACACTTAGCAATACCTTGACTGTAAAGATCAATAGCAGGCTCATACTCTATAATAAAAAATTGTTAAGTATAGTAAAAACAAACAGTAGTATAGTAAAAAAAACGTAATAAAACAGTAAATAATAAGTAACTTTAAAAAAAACAAAAAAAACTACTGATAAAACAAACCTGACTTCAATTTTTAAAGACAACATTTATTTTGAAGGTTTTGAGCTTATCTGAACTGAATAAAGGTTTTTTAATGTGAAACAATTATTTTTTTAGAAAATGTAATTTAAGGTCGCAAATTTTGCTTATTTTACATCAAAGTTTTTAATAAGTTATGACTATTCCCAAAATTTTATCATCTAAATCTGACTGGTTACAAAGATATATTTTAAATTTTCATTGAACTAAAAAAATCCGCCATTTTAAAAAATGATTCTGAGTTTTGTTTATGTTCTGTTGGCAATAGAAAGCTGAAAATATGTACACATTTTGGGGTGGGAAATCCAATAAAGCGTTTAATCCTTACACTACCAGAAAAAAAAAACAGTAAAATGGTTGCACATGAAATGTTACGATTTAAAGGCTATAAAATAAAAACCAATTGTCAGATTTTCTCAAATAAGACCATTTTTTTATCAGAAAAATGTCAGACTGTATTTTTTTTAAGATCTAACTTTTTTAAGTCTTGGCCACATGATCAAATGCCATTTCTAGCATGATCACATTTACTAAAAAATGTTATGCCCTGCAGAGCAGACCGTAGGGGATGAAAGGGTTAAAAGTAACCAAAATACCTAAAATTTAAACATTTATCAAATGTTTAGTTACAAGTTGAATTGGTTGATGTAGCTCATTTTTTTTTGTTGTTGTTGTCTTGAATAAATTATTTAGGGTTATTACATAGGAGGAGTGGTCTTTTTTAAAACAAATAAAACATGATCAAATGTACCAAAATCTATTACTTAAAAAATATGAATTTTCAAAAATCTAAAAAAAAAAATTAATAACTTGATAATTATGTAACTCCTCCTAAAATATTCACCTCCTCAAGGCCAAGAGGACTACTACAGTGGAGGAGGCTATGTTATTGGCGTTATAACCCTCTCTCAAACCTGTATTTATCAATTTAAATAAATTTAGAAAATTTCTTATATTCCTGTTTTTAATGCCCAAAAAACCCATGTGTCCTTGATGGTATCAAACAAAAAAATTTTTACACATTATTCTATATTCATTGATCTTTCAGAAAACATGAAGATTTTGATCTGCAAGTATATGGATTTCAATTTATGGAGAACGAGGCATGCTCCCCACTTTTTTTAGCAGAATATTGCAAATAATTTTTTTCTACCTTTCAGACTAGCTGGAGCTCTGAAACTTTTGGGATTTCTGAAGTGTAGATAAACATGCATGTTAAAACTGTTTTAAGGACCCAAGTTACCAAGGGATAGGGGGGGGACCCTGGGTCATGTGCTTTTGGCATTTCTGTAGTGCTGATAAATGTGCTTATTAAAGGTGCTTATTGGCCCAAGATACCAAGAGGGAGGGGCCTGGTCATGTACCCCACTTTTTTGCAGCAGAATCTTGCTATAGATTTTCCACTACTTTCCAGACAAGCTGGAGCTCTGAAAATTTCACCATATGTGTATTCCTAATGAACATGTGTTAAAATTGTTTCCAGGACAGACAACCAGAGGGTCCATGAGGCCAGGGCACCAGGGGCCATGCCTCACTTTTCTAAAAAAAAAAAAAAAAATTTCAACTTTAACAAAATAAAGATAACTTTAAAAATAGTCTTCAAATTTTTTTTGTTTTATACTTGTTTCATTCAGTTTTTGATTATTTTATATTCAATGATCTTTTTAAAAATATTTTAAGAAAGCTCATATTTTTTTAAGAATTTTGATTTGCAAGTATACAGATTACACTCATCTAAAATAATGATTTTAACAGAATTTTACATCGTATAATTTTAATCTTTTTGAATTGAAAAAAGTTGATATTTTTTAATGCCAAAATGTTAACAGCAAGTTTTTAAGTAACTAAAATCCAACAGTGAAAAAAATAAAAATGTTAATAGCAAGTTTTTAAGTAACTAAAATCCAACAGTGAAAAAAATAAAACTGTTAACAGCAAGTTTTTAAGTAACTAAAATCCAACAGTGAAAAAAATAAAAATGTTAACAGCAAGTTTTTAAGTAACTAAAATCCAACAGTGAAAAAAATAAAAATGTTAACAGCAAGTTTTTAAGTAACTAAAATCCAACAGTGAAAAAAATAAAACTGTTAACAGCAAGTTTTTAAGTAACTAAAATCCAACAGGGAAAAAAATAAAAATGTTAACAGCAAGTTTTTAAGTAACTAAAATCCAACAGTGAAAAATATAAAAATGTTAACAGCAAGTTTTTAAGTAACTAAAATCCACCAGTGAAAAAAATAAAAATGTTAACAGCAAGTTTTTAAGTAACTAAAATCCAACAGTGAAAAAAATAAAAATGTTAACAACAAGTTTTTAAGTAACTAAAATCAGTGAAAAAAATAAAAGCCTGCGTTAACATTCAATAAACAAGAAAATTATTACCTTTCAAAATCATTATTTTATTTGATATTTAATTTTAAAATGTAACATCAGTTGTTGTACTAAATAAGAATTATTATCAATAACAAAAAAACATCCTGTATACACTAGTATAGAAGAAATTTATTACCTATTAAATTCATCATTAACATTTGTAACATTAACAAACTAATTACAATTAAACAACCTTGTTAAAGAGACAAAAAATTAACATTTACATTAAAAAAAAATTAAAGAAATCAATCACTGTTTAGTTTTTCACTACCATGGTGTTTCCATTACCATGGTGTTTAAGTTGCTTTAATTATATTAATTATGATTGGTTTCTCATTTTTAATTGCAACTTAGTAGTTAGTTTTACAGTAAGAATGGATTTCTATGATTATCAAAAAACTCACAAAAAATATCATAAACTAAACTATTGTAGAACGACCGATTTAAAGAAATTTGATTGTTATAGGGAAGATGCCAGAGAAGAGTTAATTTAGAAATCTGGAATAACAGATGACAAAACTTTTACTATCTGTCACCAGATTTTATGGTAAGATGTTATGGCAACATTTATGCACCCTCATGGCCCTTTAAACAAACTTTTTTAGTTATCTAGAGCTGACGAGTGTTGTGTTTTATTTAACAACACAACTTGTATCATTGATGCACCTATAACAATTACTGAATGCATCTATACTTTGACCATTGAAGCAAATCTTAACACAACCTTGACACTTTATTTTTTTGTATTTTATTTTGTAAATAATTAAATAAAATAGAACAAGTAAAAATTAAAAAAAATTTTGAAGATAACATTTTCAAAGTTATCTTTACTTTGTTAAAATCGAAAAAAAAAAAATTTCAGTGAAAGTAAGTGCGGCATGGCCTCTAGTGCCCCAACTCCATAGACGCTGTAGTAGTCTGTCCTTTAAACAGTTTTAACACATGTTCATCAGGACTACACAAATGCTGTAATTTTCAGAGCTCCAGCTAGTCTGGATGGTAGTGAAAAATCAATTGCAGTATTCTGCAACAAAAAAGTGGGGATCGCGCCTCGTTATTCATATATGGAAATCCATACATGTGCAAACCAAAAATCCTCATTTTTTCTGAATGATCAATGAATATAGGATGTGTAAATTTTTTTTTTATATATTATCAAGGCCACATGGGTTTTTGAGCATCAAAATCAGTTATATAAAAAAATTGCCTATATTTATTTAAATTGATAAATACAGGTACTTAAATTTTTTACATTTTTGATCTTTTTATTGGATTCTTCACCCCTGAAAATAGCCAGGTACTGATTTTTAAATAAAAAGATCAAATACTTTTAAAGTTATGTAACTTGAAACCTCTAAATAAACATTATAATTCTGAGGGGACAAGAGGGGCACAGCCTATATCTACTAAAAGTAAAATGGTCATAATTCAGGATCTTCTAAGAGCTAGAGGCTAAAATTTGCAAGGAGTTCTTATTTTACTAAGCACTCTCAACGATATAAAAAACTGAGATATAGAGTGACATTTTAAAAAATTTATGGGTTATTTAACATGGAATTACCCCAGCACGCTTTTACCACTAAAATACTACTAAAATATATACTGCACTACACTACTACCGCACTAACTTATTGTTGCTGCTTCCTTGGTTACTTTATAAAATCTGAACTTAAAATTTAAATATTTTTTATAATTTTATTCAGGTGTGTTAAAATATGCAGATGTAGTTTAATTATTTTTACAGAAGTCATCTTGAATAGTTTTAGAATTATGATAAAGAATTAGAAAGTTGTTTTTCATAAAATAAAGATAAAAAACATTGTCAAATGTGTTTAAATATATTACTTATAAAACATAAACTTTACTTTTATAAATAAATTTATTTTTATAAAACAACCTTTTTAGTCAAGACAAATAAACTAGAAAACAAATTAAGACTTTAGGACAAATGAAAAAACATATTTAAAATTCAAGAAGAAGAAAAAATTATCTGCAATCAAAAAATTAATTAGTTATACTAATATAATCACTTCAATGTTATATATTTGCCCATATCATGTTGTTAGATTATTGATTATTAGATCAAATTGAATGCTGGCTAAAGTTCGCCATTATGTCAATCTGGAAACGCTATTAAATATATATCATGACATTTTTGGCTCACATATACGATATGCTTGTCAAATATTGGGACAATCTCAACAGCAGGCAGTTTTAAGGATATCCCATCTTCAAAACAAAGCTTTAAAAATAATACATTTTCAGAATTACAAACTCAATAATGTGTTTTATCTTACTTCTAAGACCCTTAAACTTTGGTATCTTGATCAATTCTTGAATTGCCAGTTTGTTTGAAATTACCAACACAAAAACCAACCTCTTACCTTTAACAGTTTCTTCTCCAAAAATGCAAATAACTGATACTATCTTCAATTGATAATCTGAACCTAGCAGTCTTAAAACATCAATCTGTTACTTACGGATATAAGTCCATAAAAAACAAAAATATAAAATCTTGGAATAACCTTCCCTATGACTTAAAAGCTCTGCATTTAATCTATATTTTCAAGAGTAACCTTTTCCACTCCTTCCTAATCAAATACAGTTAATAAATCCAAAGATATATGTATCTGTGTATAAGTGTTTGTGATAAGTGTGAGTGTATATGTATGTATATATGTATACATGGATGTGTATGTGTGTATGTGTATGTTGGTATATAATTGTATATGTATGTATGTTTATAAATATATATATATATATATATATAAATATATATATATATATATAAATATATATATATATAAATATATATATATATATATATATATATATATATATATATATATACATATATATAGACATATATATAGATATATATATATATATATATATATATATATATATATATATATATTTATATATATATATATAGATATATGTATAGATATAGATATTTGTATAGATATAGTAATAATGTACAAAGATACTATTTAGTATAAAATAGTATCTTTGTACATTAGTTGGTAATAGGTAATTTTTTTTAACATAATATCTCTCATATTTAAATATCATCTCATAAATTTCATATTTGGCAGTGTTTAAAATAGCGTAAGTTATTGTTATAGTTTACAGCTTAAGTTATAATTTAATGAGCAAGTGACATTTAATACTGTGCTGTTTAAACAGTTGCTGTTTTATACAGTTTTTTAAGTTAATAACATAAAATGCGTTTAAAATAAAACTAAGTAAATAAATAGAATTGGTCAAATTAATAAGTTAAAATATTATCGTCATAAAACTTTAAACTACATATTTGCGCAAAAACATGCTATATCTATACGCCAAATGATTAAGATTAAAGCAAAAAAACATTAGATAAAACATTTTTTCTAATTTCTTAATCTAGCGTACTATTAAAAATTTAGGTTTAATTAATTTTTTCATTCAAATGGTTTTTAAGTTAATGTTTTCATTCAATTTTTGCGTTCAAAATTTTTTGTGATAAAAAGTGAGAGAGAAAAACTTGGTTTAATAAATTGAATTATATTTCTTTAAGTATATGCTTAAATAATTTTTTTGGAAAAAAAATTATTTTAACAGAAGTAAAATAATTTATTTTTTTAAATTTAATTTTTGGTTTAACTTTTGCAATAATCATTGGTTTAATGATTGCAATATAAAATGTTTCTACTTTTAAAACTATTTTCAAGAAGAAAAAATATAATTAACTATTCAAAATAATTATGATCATACTTTTATTCATAAGATAATTTAAAGCCTGAATTTTTTTTAATCAAAATATAATTTTAGCCTGATTTTTAACTTTATGACCCCTAATAAAAACCTTAGACAAAAACATTTCTTTTAAGAATAATTAAAAAAATGCAAAATTAAAAAAGAAAAAAAGAAAAAAAGAAAAAAAGAAAAAAAGAAAAATAAAAAATCACAAAAATATTTATTTTAAGAAAAAACTAATCGAGAAGGTGTGAAAAACAATTGCAATACGCTTAATTCGAGCCCTGATATATATATATATATATATATATATATATATATATATATATATATATATATATATATATATATATATATATATATATATATCAAGCCTTCCCGGAAAACGTGTGTGGTCGCACGCCTTGAACATCCATGCTTAAAGTAATTTTTTTAAACAACTTGATCATGTTTTTATATGGTAAGCATTTTAAGAATTCGCGACAAAATAAAACTATAAGAAACTAGAAAATAAATCAGCAATACTCAAAGAAAAGAACTGAAGACTATACAAAATAAAAAATCTAAACAAGATAAGCTGAAAAAATTTTATAATAAAAAAAGAAAATAGTTGTCAAAAAAATAATATACCTAAATATTTACTGTTTTTGCTTTCTTATTTTTTAGCGTTTCTTATTTTCCGCTACCAAAATTGATATAAGTCGAGAAAAAAAGTAGATAAGAATATAACGAAAATAAAGATATTTTTTGATATACAATATTTTGCAACTTTTTTCAGTCAAGATATAAAGAAAATACTTTATAAATTGCACTAGAAACACTGACAATTTTTAAATTTGTTTTTCAAATGTTTTTGCTAAACTTTATTGTTTTTATCAATGCACAAGAAAATGAAAAAACTAATTGCTATTTATTTGTAAAAAGTTTTTGTTTTTTTTTAACAAGTTTTTGATGTAAAGAAATGAAATGATGCTGCAAATTAGCGCATTTTTAATTTACTGAACTTTCTTAACGAAATTTTTAGGAGCCTATTTAAAACTTTTTTTTAAGTTTTTAAATACATTTTTTTAAACAGTTCATTATCTCTTGTAATTCATGTATTAAAATTGGAAAATGGGCAATATTAAAGAAACAATTTCAGACATGCATCAAATGCGGTAAATACATTTATTAAGGAAACTATATTATCCTTTTGTTTAACTTATTCTGTCATTAACAAAATTTATTAATCAAATAATACTTTTTACAAATAAATAACAATTTATTTACTTATTTTCCTATTGACTGAAGGATATTGAAGTATTAAGAAAAAACCTCAAATATAGCAAAAACTTTTTAAAAGCAAAAAGACGTTAAAACGAATAATATACATAATAAACAAATAAACTTCTAGTGTACATAGCAAATTAATTTCTTAATTATATGGACTAATAAAAATCTTGAATAAATTACATATCAAAACTTTCAATTGTTGTTAAACCGTTATAAAAGATGTTTTTTTTCAACAACGACTCTAATAAAAAGGATACAAAAGTTATATAAAAATTTTATAAAAAAAATCATTTTTTTAATTTACTTTTTTTAATTATTAAATTTTCTAGTTGATTTAAGTAAACTTGATACTTCGTTACAATTTTGTTACTTTTTTTAAGGATTGTTTTTTTTTTTCTAAGTAGATAAGTTAAGCTTTTTGCTGCAAATTATTGAAACGCTTTATAAGTTAAAAGATGCGGTCAGTTAGTCTAAAAAGACTACTTTAAACATGGACAAACAAGGCGTGCAACCGCACGCCCTTCCCGGGAAGGCTTGATATATATATATATATATATATATATATATATACATATATATATATATATATATATATATATATATATATATATATATATATATATATATATATATACATATATATATATATATATATATATATATATATATATATATATATATATATATATATATATATATATATATATATATATATATATATATATATATATATATATATATATATATATATATATATATATATATACATTGCTTATTGAAATGCTTTAAGGACAAATTCCTTTTCTTAAAACAAATGAAAAAAAAAACACCATTTTGAAAGTAAAAAAGAATTTATAAACATACCTCCTTTTGAAAAGAAAGTATTCCCTTCTTCTTTCAAGCTCTTTGAATCTTCATGAAGCTTCTAAATAATATATATATAAATTTATTTAAACTAAATGTTTTAATCCTAGTTTTAACTTAAGTAACAATACGCAAGACAACAGTATCCTGATCTGTAAAAAGATTATTGCAACAGGAAATTATTATAAGATGTCCAATGCAAACTTATTTTCTATATTGTAAAGCCACAAGTAAAATAAGGAATATTTGAAAAATAAATAGTTAAGAAACTGAAAAAATAAAAAACCTAAAAAATAAAAAATAAAATTAAAAACCTGTTTTTATTTAATTAATGCAAACTAACATCAATAGGCCATTAAAAAAAAATTAATATGGAATTTGTTGAAAGATTACAAAAGTCAAAATAAGTTTTTAAGATTAGTCTGAGGGGGAGCAGCCAATGATTATTCATTTTTTCTGACAAAATGAACAATATTTGGTTGCCCTCTTCTAGTGGGTCTTAAAGCATGCGATCATTAAATTCAGAACGATGAATTTTGTTTTAAAACTTGTCACTTATTGAAATTTTTTTTTTTTTTTGCGTAATTACATTAAGTAATGATAGTTGTTGATGTTTTTATTAATTAAAAACATCAACAAATGAGTCAAAATATTCCTCTTAATTAAAATGTCATTGAAACAGTTAGAAAAATAAAACAAAATTCTGCACAAATATCTCTGAGGTATAATAACATGTGTCCAACAACATCTGTAAAAACACTGAGGTATAATAACATCTTACCAGATGTAGTTATATCTGGTAAGATGTATCTGGAAAGATAGTTACATTTTATCTTTCTAAAAATGTTGTTAGGGGTCATTGAATTTACAGATGACATTGGACAGATATTGTGTTGGAGTAAAAAAAAATACAGCTGATCTTCAACTAAAGTTTACAGCTGATCTTGGACTACTCTACAGATGTTGTTGGATGTAGTAATCTTTTACCAATTCTATATATTCCCTGACTTTTCCCTGACTTTTAACATAGTTTAGAATTTCCCAGACTTTTCTAGGTTTTTCAGGTTGCTGGCCACCCTGATTTACTTTAGTGTTAAAAATAAAAAAAATAATAATGAACCTCTTGGTATTTCCCAAAAAACACTGGTTAATCTAGTTTATGGAACAGCAAATACATTGCAATCAAATACAAATATAGTAAACTCCTGGTTGTTTGAACTGGCACTTATTCAAATTTCCTGCTTATTCAAAGTAATTTTCAATCCCAATGAATTTTCCTTAACAAACTCATGCAAATACCCATCAGTTATTCAAACCAGTTATTCCATATATCCATCAGTATTCGAAATTTTGATTATTCAAAGAAATTTTTTGCTGCCCTTATCAAACTCGTCAGTTATTCAAAGTTTTCCTTCCGCTCAAGATACCATTGCATTGCATTTCAAAATATAACTTTATCGAATGTAATCAAAATATATGCAAAAAAAAAAACATCAAAATTTAAAAAAATTGAACACATTAAACAAAGTGCAATGAAAGTTTAAACATGGCGTCTACATGAAAGAAGGCAGTACTATGCCCGTACCGTGAAGGTGTCCTGACCACTCTTTTTTAATAAACTCTCTTTGTTTCATGCAAATTTTATAGTAAAAATTTAGCAAAAATGTCAAACTATCAATCAAAGATAAATATCTTGCTTTTAAAGATTGGAAAAAGGTCAAACTAAAAAGAATGTAGCCGAAAAGTTTAGTGTTCCTCAAAACACTTTAACTTATTGGATTAAGCATTAAGAAGACAAAATCATAAAGAGTCAGTCCATTTGGAGTTAAGAGAAAAAAGTTAAGTTTTGGAAAGCATGATTCTGTTAATAAATTTTTTTGATAAATTAAAAAGATTTTATTTTTTTATTCTAAATTTGTTTTTTAGAAGGTAAAGACTTAAACATCTTATTTCAAAGTTTTTCTTCTTTTTTACTCTCTTCTTCTGTTAAAATTTCATAGTAACTTGAAATAGATCACTTTAAAAAAGATTTTTAATTATTCGAAGTAAATTCTTATTCCCCTAGGAGGTTCGAATAACCAGGAGTTTACTGTGCTTAAAAAACTTTTTTATAAAATACAATACAATCATAAGTAAGTCAAATTAGCTCATTGAGAGGGTGTTGGTAAGTGTCACCAAATCATATGGGGAGGGGGTGGTTTGCAACAGTGTGATGTGACAAAAAACATTTAAAATTAAATTGTTTATCACTGCGTCAGGCTTGGTCGGGAAGCGGGTGCAATTGCACTCTGTTTCTGACCACACATTTAATATTGTGACAACTTGGCCATGGCTTTTTAGATGTTTAGAGAACATTTCAATAATGCCCAAAAAAAGCTTGACTTACGGGAAACAATTAAAATAAAAACTTAACTAAAAAACTAAAAGAATTTGTTCCGAAAAATTTTATAAAAAACTAAGCACTCTTTTAAATAAAGTAACAACTTACTATTAATGTTGAAACAAACATTCTTCAATTTATCAAAGAGTATAAATATAATTTCAACAAGATTCTAATAAAACTAATGCTAGTTAAACTTTTTAATATATAAAAAAGCCTAATTTTTTTTATTACCATTTTATACTTTGTGTAATTTGCAAAGTTTAAAATATTAGAAATATTTTTTTAGCAAGATGTATATGTATCTTAGCAAGATGTATTTTTAGCAAGATGTATAAAAAGTTAAATCACAAAAATTTTATTTTAGTGTCTTTAATATGTTTATTAAAATTCCGCAATGTTCCAGACCCCTGAATCATCAGTCTATAATGATCAGTATCCAAAATGCAGACTGAAAAAAGTATACATTTAATAACTTTAAGTCTATAGATTTATTATACTAAAATAAATATTGAAAACTAATATGGAAGAGCCATATTACATTGTAAGTGAATTATAATTTCATTTTATAATTTGCAAACTAAAAGTAAATCAAAGTCTTTGAAAGCAAACTGTTATATTTAAACTAAAAAAGTAAAAATAATAAACTGAAAATGCAAAACTATAAGACGGAAGCGGAACTGCTTCACACTACCCCTGATGATATTTAGTGAGTAGGCTTTTTAGTTTTAATTAGTATTTAAACAAAAAAGAGTAAAGTTAAGATTAAGTAAAATGAGTTTGTAATAATGACATCTGGCTTTACAATACTTTTACATAACTGGCCTTTTCTTATTGTGGGTTTCAATAACTCTTATGCTGATCACGAAACTAAAGCAGATACGCATGCTAAACTTTCGGGGATTTCCAAACGCTTGCATCACTACAGACTATTATGTATGGTTTGTAGTTATTTGGATATCGTAGAAAAATTATTTCCATTATCATTGGTTTTCGAAAAGGAAATGTTAATGGTGAATGAGCAGTGGATGCAGCTAAGGCTAGCTTAGACGAATAATGCATTGAAAATATCGATAATATTATTGATTCATATTTACTTAAGTTTATAATCAAGGAAAAAGATAGTTCAAGCAATCTTGTTTCTTTTTATTTCAAAGAGGGTCACGAGTTTAAAAAATTGAATCCAGAATTCACTGAGATTGAGTATTGCAATATGGCTAATCTTAACTATGAATGCATTAGTTCTGCTATTGAAGTAAGAAAAGCTGCAATTGAAATCATTCTGCCATTGATAAATGATAGATTTATTTCGCTGTTAAATCCTATATTCGAATCAATGGATTGGTTAGATCCACAATTATGGACAGCAGACAGCATATACGACAATGCTAGCATCTCTTTATTATTAAATAAACTATTTTACCCTCTAGAAGCTGCAGGAATGAATATTGTAATGGTTCTTTCTGAATAGAAAGATGCAAAATTAGTCATAAATACACAGTATGCAACAATGGCACTTACAGCATTGCAACTATGGCAGAAAATTTTTCTTTATCATTGAAAAGAGTTCCCAACCTTGATATCTTCTGGTTATGATGTGTGTTTCTGGCTCAAACTCAGCTGTCAAACGCACTTTCAGTATTTCAACTTTGATAATAATTGATTGACGTTTAAAGATGAAACACTCGACAATGGAAGACTGTATTATGATTGCTGGTAACAACCTGAATTTTACTTGTCACGAACAAGAAGATATTTTAAGTCTACTTGAGTAAGCAAAGAGTTTTTTGTCTTGATTCAACTAATGCTAGCATTGCAACAGATGATAATAGCAAAGAAAGCTGCAGCAGTAACAGTTTGAATTCTACATCTGAATCAGACTCGGACATACAGTTGTAAATTGCACCTATTTTATATTATACACAAACATACATGATTATTATTAAACTTTATTAAAAACGCATTTGTTGTTCAAAGTTTTATTTTTATTAAATCAATCGTACAAATTGTTTTAAAAGATTTACATTTATACTAAAAAATACATGTTTTTTAGACAATAAAAAAGTAACCATTATTTATATTATTTACTAAACTTTATACAACTTTTAACAAAATTTACTCAACGCTATAAAATTAAAAAAAAAAATTTAAAAACCTTGTATTTATAATCAATCAACATGGAAACATACATAAATTTGAATGTTTTCAAAACATCTAATAAGCCGTGGCAAAGTTGTCGCAACTAAATATAGTTTGTGTGGTCAGGAATAGAGTGCGATCGCACCCGCTTCCTAACCAAGCCTTTAAACTAATTTAATTACAAGCCTGCTGTGTAATTAAATTAGTTTAAATTACAAACTCGGAGGTATTTATATATAATACTGATTTCACAATAAGTTATAAGCAACGACTTCACAAATAGCAAACTTTTTTTTAACTGTCATTTAACAAAAATTATTTGTTTTTCTTTAAAACTTAAAACACATAAAATAAATAATGTAATAATACGAAAATACATAAAATAAAATTTGTTTTTGTTAAATGATCACAATAGATTCATTTAAATTTACGCCATATATTTTTGTGGTAATTGCATGCATAAAAAAAAAAATTCTGATCCTACAAACATAGAATTTATGAACGAACATAGAATAGAAAGTTCCACAAAGGATTGCCATAAGCATTCAAAGTTCCTTACCAAAAGAATTTGTACCGATTGTAGTCTATATTTTGCCACTATCAAATCAATGAAACGATATAAAACAATTTGCTCAAGTATTGGATTATCAAATTAGATTCAAAAATATAAACTTCATCGTCTAGTTGCTAAAGGTCTATCTGAAATTATGTGTGTCTTTTTAAATTCGGACAAAGAAACAATTGAGTGGTATAATCAGGACGATGTTGATACCTCTGATCTCAACTGGCCTTAAATAATTATTGAAGAACATGGAACTCCAATACTTAAAAGTCAAAGTACGATTTCGGAACAAATTTAGGTCTAAAACATGATCTTTTACAATTAAATAAACACTTATGAAAATTCCAAATATTGTCTTTGTCACATCACACAGGGATGGGAGTGATGCTGTTTGAGAGTAGGGTTAAAAATGCCACAAAATGTCACTTAAAGGAGGGGGTTTCTAATAAGGCCTGAAAAAGTGTCACGTATTAATTGAACAGCCCCTAAATAACTAATTTTCTGTTTATTTTACAGAGTCCTCTTTTTCTTTGATAATAAAATGAATTTAAAAGTAAATATGTGATGAAACTTGCTTATTGTTTAAAACTGTTGTTTAATTACTAGAAGATCTACTAGTAATTAAACGACAATTCAACACTAAACAAGTTATGGCATGTAATTACCTTGAACCTTATTTTATTTTCCTGAAAAAAAGTATAGAACATATTTTTAAAAAATAGAACGTTAGACTTTAAAAATTGAATTACTTTTTACAAACTCAACTTAAAGCCAATGGAATGTATGAAAAAAATTTTCCAAATATAAAAATATTTTAAAATACTCATTTAGAGTAAAGTTAACTTTAGCTTGTTAGCAATTAAAAGTTAACTGTTTTTAATAATAAATGAACTAAAGTAAAAATATCTGTTTTATCAACAATATAGTAATCGCAAAAACTTAATTTTTGAATAAATGAACTTTTGATCTTTAGCTCATTATTTTATTTTCCTTTAGGAAAAACGAAAAAAAGTTTTTTTTCTCTTCATACTTTTTACTTTACTTTTTTCTACTTTAATAATAACAAAAACAATGATTACAATAACTTTTAGTTTTTTTAAGTTTTTTTATTTTAAGTTTCAGTTATTTTTTAACTTCAATACCTTTAATTTGAAAAAAAAATCCTTAGTAAATGTATATTTAATATTTAATGTACGCAAATTTTTTAATTACACATTATTTTAATAAGTTTTCCATAATTACCTCTTTTATCTAAAAGGCACTTTTATCTAAAAGGCACTAAATAGCACTGCGAAAATTATTACCTTTAGTAAAAGTTAAATAAACAGAATTGCTAATACTTAAATCGAAATGAAAATTAGATTAATTGTAAATATGCTTATTAAATGCTTATTTTTTGTATTCAAGCAGTTATTGTCTATACAATATATTATATTATATATAGGCAATAACTATTCGACTACAAGGCAAACAAGATGTAAGCGTTTAATAAGCGTAATTACTATTATTTTAATTATGCAAATACTTCGCTATTTTTAATTATAGAAAAAAAATTATTTAAAGTACTTAAAACATTTAATAACTATTAAAATTACTACAATATAGTTACTTAATGCTTAAAATACTTTAAACAATTTTCAAAAAATTTTTAACAAATAGTCTAGACTTGCAACTTAGGAGTTTATTAAATTATTAAATAAAATAGTTTTTCTTAGCGCAACAAAAGTATGTCCACGCCTAAATAATGTATTCAAAGACATGCCTTTTACAAGATACTAATCTAAATCAAAAACTTATCTTCAGATAACAAAGATACCATAATTGTTAACGCCATCTGTATTTTAGCATTGTTTGTGTTTTTTGACAGTTTTCTTACCAATCAACATGTCTTGTTTTATTACCGCTGCCATTATCTCATGCCAACATCCTAATCTTCTTCCTTTGTTGTCAGTAGATGTCTTCTGTTTTTTTTAATGAAGTTTTCGTTTAAGGTTTTGACATTAAAACTTTGTAGTTGTTTGCTGTCAACAATTTTTTCAGATTGGATTTACATGTAGTATTAGAAGTATTGATCTTAATCTTCTTCCACTGATGAGTTAGGAAGGTTTTATTTTTTAATTATTAACCTCCCCAAGGTTGAGAAAGCTACTTCAGTCGAGGAGGCTACTTTTGTGTTTAAAATCCTCTCTTAACTCTATAACTCCAAAACATGAACCTCAACAAACAAGGCTGCATCGCGGAGAAACAAGTTGAGCACAGTACTACCAGGGACGTGGTGGGGATCGAACTCGGAACTACTTGCTTATGAGGCAAGCGCTCTACCACTACTGATGCAAAACCATCACCAGGAGCGTTTTTCACCTTAAGTACTAATCTTGATTTGACCTTTTTGCATTGGTTAGTAAGTTTTTTGCTGTTTGTAAATTCTCTCAGCCACTCCATTTAATTATTGATATTGTAGCCTACTAGTTTAAACCCCCACTCTTTAATAAATCTTTTCCTACTTTTTACTGTTTTTATAGCTTTATGAAAGTCTCTTGGACCCAGATAGTTATAACTATTTATTTGATTTTCCAAAAACAACTAAAAAGTTCATCCATTTTGTTGGTTCATCTACTTTTGATATTTCTCTATTTTTTTTCCATTATTTACTTTTTTTTTTTTTTTCTGAAGGTAGCAAGAATTTTTCTTGGAGGATGAATAACAGAATTTAAGTAATTCTTTAACTTGATAAGATGTTTGGATCTAATCACCCCATTAAATAATTCAGGATATAGTTTTAGTATTTCTTTTTTTAACTTTTTTTCTTTTCATCAGTTTTCTTTTCATCAGTTTTCTTTTCAACAGTTTTCTTTTCATCAGTTTTACTTTGTTTAGATTAAACATTTCTTTTTTCTATTGGCACTTCTTTTGTTGTCTTCAGTTGTTACTAGGGTGACAAAAAACTTCAGTTTCACACAGTTTGATAACTTTCAATTCTTGAGATGCTTTTTTTTTTTTTAAACATCTTTGCTTCCAACAAGGCTGCAAGCAGCCACTAATTAAATTTGGAAGTTACTGAGAAAGAAAAGATGAAGATTGTAGAGCAAAATAACGATTGACAGACGACTTAAAAGATTGCAAATTATATGAATCAGGAAAGCAAGATAAAGGAAGCGAATTCCAAAGAACTGATGTTCGAGGAAAAAAATTAGACAAATAGGAGTTTTTGGAGCACTTAGGAACAGTCACAGAAAAAGGATGACACTTAATTGAATGACAAGTAACACAAGAATGTATTTTAGTAGATGGCACAAGAGACGCTAGCTCTTTAGAGCAGTGCCCATTATAGTATTTGTAGAAAAGAGAAAGAGAAGCAACATTATGACGATGTGATAATGGTTGGAGTTTGGCTGCAAAAGCAGGTCTAACTATGTTTACAATGCGTTTTAGCACCTTGTCTAAAAAAGAAAGGACATCATTAGAAGATCCGCCCCAGATATGGCAACAGTATTCCATACAGGGCCGGATTTGAGATTTATAGAGATAGAGAATAGAATCCGAAGTAAGAAAGTGTCAAGCTCGATAAAGTGATGCAAACTTAGCAGATGCTAATTTTGCAACGGATCTGAAATATGGTTTCCAAAAAAGATCGGAAGTAAGAGTTAATCCTAGAAGATAAAGGGTAGAAAACTCATCGAGTACATTACCATTAATAAATTTAGGAAGATCTAAATTATTGCAATAATGATTGGCTGAAAAAAATGAATTTTATCTGAATTAAAGTTCACCAGCCACTGTGAGCCCCATGCCATAGCAGAAGTGAGATCCTTTTCAAGCTCAAATGCCTCCTCCAAGCAATCAGAGAGTGTTGGCTTCTTATCATGACAAGAATAAATGGTAGTATCATCAGCGAACAATGCCACCTTAGATGTCAGAATATCTGGAAGATAGTTAATGTAAATTAAAGAGTATAAGACCAAGGATTGAACTTTGAGGAACCCCTGAAGTTACAAAATAAGAAGAGTGCTGTCCATCGAGGACAACTTTTATACTAAGATTGGAAAAGAAGGATTCAAGACCAGCATGCCAAATTTTATCAAAAGCTTTAGAAATGTCAAGAGCAATGGCCTTAACCTCTCCACCTTTATCTAATGCACGATAAAATCTATCAGTTATTACTGTTAGCAAATCAGCTGTAGAACGAGAAGATAGAAATCCATATTGATGATCAGAAAGTAAGTTATTAGATTCAAGATGAGAGATTAAGTGTTTGTTAATTAAAGATTCGAAAACTTTGCTTATGATAGGAAGAAGACTAATGGGACAGTAGTTAGACAAATCAGATTGCTCTCCAGAATTTTTGAAAATAGGGATAACAGATGCCGCTTTCCAGCAAGCTGGAAAACAAGACTCTGATAAGCACCTGTTGAATAGTTTTGAAAGTATAGACGACAGCTCCGAACAACACTTCATCAAGACTATAACAGGTATGCTGTCTGGGTCACAAGCTTGTAGGCTAAGAACAAGTTTGGTTTTGTTTTCACTACATAGCATTTTATCAATTGTTTACAATTTTTGTAGCAACACATCATCTTTGTTTTTTTAACCACTGAAATATATTTACCACCACAACCATGTAGTTTGATATTTGTATGTTGTAAACCATAATAAAATAGTAAAACCATAATAATAGTATTGTCGTAAACCATAATTAAAAAGTCTTTCATGTATATTTTGGCTTTTAACAAATATAAGAAAAAGGCTATACAAGAACTACAAATATCTATCGTATATAAATAGCGTAACTAATAACCGTATGTATAATAGATTATATATAAATAGCGTTACTAATAACTGTAATATTTTAGAAGACGGGAAGTGACGTCATTAATATTATATTGCATTATTACTTAAATTATAACAGTCTTCTCCACATTAGGAAAGTTTTAGGGCGGAGAGTATAGACTTCCTCTCTAGGAAAGAAAGTAGTCGTCGAGATACTTTGGCCTCTTCGTAACGCGTCCTGTTCTGGAGGGTATGTTAGTAAGATTCTCGGGAGTAGTAACTTTCTGCATAGGCTGACTAGGTACCGCTGTTGTAGGTGACTGATTACAAGGGATACTATCTATAATTGAATTCTCAACTAATTGGCTTGAAGTTACTTCGTTGGTTTCGTTTAGTTCTTCTTGGTTTCTGTTTATCGAATTGCTGGTATTGTTGATCATCAGTTCAATGCTCAAATCACCGGATTGTTGTTGAACTGATTCTGTTGGGGGATTTAGGTCTTCTAGTGGGGCGAGGTCTTTTGTTGAAACAGTATCAATTTTTCCATTTTGAAATTTTATTCGAGCGTAGTAAAGCGATATTGTTTCTAGCAATTGAACTCTGTCAACGAGTGGATCTCCTTTCATTCGTACTTGACGTCTGTAAAGGATTGTGGAATCCTGTTCTGTTAAGAAGTTAGGTAAAACAGTGCCTATTATTGATGAGCGTTGAAAGTTCATCATCCTCTGATGGGGTGTTTCGTCCTCTTATGGAGGACAAAGCCATTTGCAATACTCTTTCCCATTTCTCTTTTCCTAGACTTAAGGTTTTCAGAGCTAGACTAACAGCTTTTAGTATTGTTCCGTTTATTCGTTCACACTGACCATTGCCTTGGGGATGGTAAGGAGTGGTTCTAGTTTTAATTACTCCGTTCTTTTCTAGAAAAACTTTAATTTTTAAGCTTTCGAACTTAGTTCCACGATCTGTATGAATAGATGATGGTGCACCAAATAATGAAAAGAGGCTAAGAAGGTGTCGTATAACAGTTTCAGCTGATATGTCTTGACAGGGGAATGCAAATGGGTAGCGTGAGTACTCATCAACCACCACGAGGATGTATTTGTTTGTTGTAGTGGATTGTAAAGGTCCAACAAAGTCCATCGATAAGCGTTCCCAAGGCCTTGTTGCCTGAATGAGACGACCTGTGGGTGGTTTGTAAAAACGTGGTGTGAGTTCATTGCAAGTTGTACATTGGTTTGTTAACTGTTTGATTTCTGCGGTGGAGTATGGTAGATTTCTGGTTTTGCAGTAATGTATCATTCTTGTAACTCCGGGATGGCATAGCTGGGAATGGATACTGTAAAACGCTTTAGTGTTATTTACAATCGAGCAACATCTTGAAAGGGCACCTGCTACAATGTTTTGGTTCCCCGGCCTGTATGAGATTGTATAATTAATATCAGCTAATTCTAAACGCCATCGAGTTAATTTTTCATTTTTTATTTTTGTTGCATTGTTTATTGAAAATAAGGGAAATGGATCTTTGGTCGGTTATTATATTAATATATGGTACTGAGTTAATCAAATGCCTCCATCTTCTACAGCACTCCACTATGGCAGCCGCTTCTTTTTCAACTATCGCATGCTTCCTTTTGGCATTAGTTAATGTTCTTGAAAAGAAGGCAACTGGCCTGCCAAGTTGTAATAGTGTTTCTCCGAGTGCTGAGTCGGAGGCATCTGTTTCTATTGTTAATGAAACTTTTAAATTAGGGGAGGCTAGACAAGCTTCTACAAGTTTATTTTTGAGTATTTTTATTGCTTCTTTGGCATGTGGGGTTAAACCCTTTGTTGGAAAATTGTCTCTTGCTTGAGTAAGTGGGAGAGTTAATTTTTCGTATAAACAAAGATTGCAAATTTTTGACGAAGTGTTATAAGGACTTACAATTTTTATAAACGTTTTACAATTTTCCACTTTATTAAGTGTGTAAACATTTCGTCTCTTATGTCCCAAAATTCTTTAGACAATTTGGTATCATTTTTATATTTATTAATGTTAAAAGATTTTAGATGGTATCCCTTGTAACCAGTCACCTACAACAGCGGTTATTGACGAAGTGTTATAAGGATTTACAAACTTTATAAACGTTTTACAATTTTCCACTTAATTAAGGGTGTAAACATTTTGTCTCTTATGTCCCAAAATTCTTTAGACAATTCGGTATCATTTTTATATTTATTAATGTTAAAAGATTTTAGATAGTATCCCTTGTAATCAGTCACCTACAACAGCGGTACCTAGTCAGCCTATGCAGAAAGTTACTACTCCCGAGAATCTTACTAACATACCCTCAAGAACAGGACGCGTTACGAAGAGGCCAAAGTATCTCGACGACTACTTTCTTTCCTAGTATAATATCAGAGGTTAAGTCTATACTCTCCGCCCTAAAACTTTCCTAATGTGGAGAAGACTGTTATAATTTAAGTAATAATGCAATATAATATTAATGATGTCACTTCCCGTCTTCTGAATATTACAGTTATTAATAACGCTATTTATATACAATCTATTATACATACGGTTATTAGTTACGCTATTTATATATGATAGATGTTTGTAGTTCTTGTATAGCCTTTTTCTTATATTTGATAAAATTGTTGTAAACCATAATAAAATAGTAAAACCATAATAATAGTATTGTCGTAAACCATAATTAAAAAGTCTTTCATGTATATTTTGGCTTTTATCAAATATAAGAAAAAGGCTATACAAGAACTACAAACATCTATCGTATATAAATAGCGTAACTAATAACCAATAACAATGGAAGTATATAAAAATTTCAAAAAAAAAAAATCATTTTTTTTTTAATTACTATTTTAGATTTTACTGCTAGATAGACTAAATTTAAAATATATTTCTGTGTTAATTTTATGTGTTCTATTCGAGATGACAATTTATTTAACATAGAATTATATATCAACAAATTATGCACAGCAATATAATAATTTTTATTTAGTATAACATTACAAACAAGTATGTCATAAGATAGAGTATAGGCTTTTAAAAATTTTTTGGTGATATTTTAACAGGTTGCAGCAAGTGTTAAATTAACTTGTAAGTAAAAGATCATAATAAAATACATTTTTCTGCTTCCTATTCCTCACAGATGCATTTTTGAAGTAAAATCGTTTTAAGGCTTTGTATAAAGTTCAAACTTTTTATAAAATAAAAAAAACATTTTTTTATAAAGTTATAGGTTTAAGATAGTAGTGAAAAAAAATTTTTTGAAAGATAATAAAATGAGAAAACTACAATCTCTTCAAATGTTTTTTCACTTTAAAAAAAAGAGTTTATGTAGTATTTAAAAAAATACTTAATTCATATGCTACTTAAAAACACAAGTAAACTTGTATTTGTTTAACATCAACCACCAACCAAATAAAATAGCTTGTGAGTATTTTAGCATTGAAAAAAGGCATAAATTTTTATCAGTAGTTGGTATCCAGTGGGTGTCAATGTTAAATATAAATCTATAAAATGCCACAACAAATGCGTAAAAAAAGAATAATTTATAAAATGAATATTTTTTACCAATTTGACATCTTCTGATATAATTTCCTCAATTTCTGTAATTTTATCTGCATCATTTTCAGCGTCTAATTTCTTATTTAACTCATCTTTTATTTCTTTTTCTTCATTTTTGAAAACTTCAGTTTCATCACTGTTTTTGTTCATGATAACAAACTGTGCATCACCAACATATCTTTTAATTAAATAATAATAAAATATTTTAATAAGATTAAACATAATTTAACTAACTATGCTAACCCAACCTTTATAAAAGATCATTCCTAAAGTTTTCATATATATCAACAGATTTTTTAGCAATTTTGACAACCTTTTCTCTCCAAACAATAATCAATAATTGTTAATTTTTTAAAATAAATATTCAAACTTATTTTTAAAATGTTGTTGATATCATTTTTTTTTTTCTCCTGTAAATTATCAAAATTTATACTTAAATACAAAACTTATCCACTCCTTTTCCACTGTATTTGTCATAATTAATGAATATGCCTAAATTACAATTTAAGGGGGCGTCTGTTAGCTTTTGTTTTTTCATGTACAAGTTTTGCTTAAAATTTCTTTTATTTATCTCACAATAATAAACTAACATAATTAATACATCAAACTCAGTTTGATATATTAATTATATTAGTTTATTATTATTAGTATTATAAACATTAAATACAGTAATGTTATTAAATCTAACATTCTGAACATTGTACAGCATTATGGATTACAATATAAGTAATAATATTGTTAAAAAAAAATTACCAATATAAGTATAATTTATAAGTGTAATACTCTCTAAAGTATTATACGTATAATTTATAAGTGTATAATACTATTGTAAAAAGTTGTATTTAATAAATAAATAAAAAACTAAATATTTTAAATCTATAAGAAAAAAATAATAATTTTTTTTTTACATTTAATTAAATAATTTATTTACTAGCAACTTAATGCTATTGATATAGACATTACCACAACAGCAACAACAACAAAAAAGGGATTCAGTAGTTTTTATTGAAAATTGATTGACTGATACACCAAAGTCGTTTAAAATTTTTAATGACATTGACAATTTTAATGACTTAGACAATGTTATTTAAAAAATTTAAGTAACTTTGGCGTATCAGTCAATTAATTTTCGAGGGGAAACAACTAAACCTCTTTTTTTATTGCTGTTGTTGTCAAGCCTATATCAATAGCATTTAGTTGCTTGCAAATAAAATTTACAATGAAATTTTTATTGTATATTATTACGCTTTACAAAACAATAACTTTAAGTGTCAAACTGTGTTTTCTGAAAGCTATGATTACTCACTTAATTCACAGAGGCAATTAGTGGCTCATCAGAATATCCAACTTTACTAGTTACTTGACATTGCTGGTCCAACTAATCCTTAATGTAACCTCAATTTGTATAATATTTGTAATTTTTATTTTATTATTAAATATTAATATTTATATATAAAAATATTTATATATAAAAAATATTAATAAAAGCGTGATTTTCCGCGCGCGCCGCAACAACTCCACTTGTGAACCTCTAACGGAGTCGTAATGCAGTCTGTGGGCTCAAAGCATCATGGTTGGATATAATCATGAATTAACAACTCCACTTGTGAACCTCTAACGGAGTCGTAATGCAGTCTGTGGGCTCAAAGCATCATGGTTGGATATAATCATGAATTATATGGTGCTTTATTTTACTTATATAAAATCCTCAACTTCGAAGAAAAAAAGATAGCAGAGATAAGATCAGAAAAATGATCTGCATCAGTGACAGATCCAGAAATTTTTAGTGAGGGTGATACCAAAAGTGTATTTGATAATAAAAAGCATTTGACAATAAAAATCCTCGGTTTCTTTACCGGTTGTTCTTCGGTGATGATAATTTAATCTAGAATTATATATACACAGAGCCGTGGCAACGCTAAGCCACGGCACTGCGTTTATATATATATATATATATATATATATATATATATATATATATATATATATATATATATATATATATATATATATATATATATATATATATATATATATATATATATATAGAGAGAGAGAGAGAGAGAGAGAGAGAGAGAGAGAGAGAGAGGCAATTCTACAAATCAATACATATATACATATATATATGTATATATATATATATATATATATATATATATAGAGAGAGAGAGAGAGAGAGAGAGAGGCAATTCTACAAATCAATACATATATACATATATATATATATATATATATATATATATATATATATATATATATATATATTATATATATATATATATATATATATATATATATATATATATATATATATATATATATATATATATATATATATACATATATATTAACGAAGAAAAAACAACTTTTTCTATGGTACTTTCATGTCTATACGGCAATCATCAGCCATTGAATACAAATTCAAAAACAAAAAAACCCGACAAAAATTACAAAATACTGTGTAGTGGGATCTTAACGTCGCTAAGACATACTTGATGACAACGAAAAAACAAAATATTAGCGAATCACCGGTGTCAAAAAAAGATAAGAAGATTTTATTCTTGTGTCTGCATTTTGAAATCAACTCATTTCGTTTATTTAACAAGTTATCACCTTTATGTGTTAAAATAAGGAATTTTTCGTATAAACAAAGATTGCAAATTTTTGACGAAGTGTTATAAGGATTTACAATTTTTATAAACGTTTTACAACTTTCCACTTAATTAAGGGTGTAAATATTTTGTCTCTTATGTCCCAAATTTCTTTAGACAATTCGGTATCATTTTTATTTTTATTAATGTTAAAAGATTTTAGATGGTTAGCATACCGAAATTTAAATGGAGTTTCACATAAGCAAAAATATACTTTTTCTTTGTAGTCAGGTTTATTTGACGACACGGTCGCTTGATAAACGATGTTCTTCGACAAACACTGATTGTTCATGGGACAGATGGATTTATTGACACAGTTGCATGTTTTCCCTCATCTTTACCTTGGCTATATAATATCCTGTGATTGTGCGAATTAATGATGGACTTGATGTTTGGTATACATGAGTAGCTTATTTTAATGGTATTTCGATTAAATATCTTACGAAGTTTGTGACCAACCGGAAAGTGCAGGTCTACCATGTTCAAAAAACGACTTCCAAAAAACGACTTCCAAAAAACGACGAGTTGTTTTTTCTTCGTTAATATATATGTATATCGCTCTATTTGAAATATCTTTTTAATATTGAGCACTCTTTTACGATTATGAGTTTTTTTTTATTATTATAATACAAAACAGCCTTAAATATCTATCTATATATATAATATATATATATATATATATATATATATATATATATATATATATATATATATATATATATATATATATATATATATATATATATATATATATATATATATATATATATATATATATATATATATATATATATATATATATATATATATATATATATATATATATATATATATATATATATATATATATATATATATATATATATATATATATATATATATATATATATATATATATATATATATATATATATATATAATATATATATATATATATATATATATATATATATATATATATATATATATATATACTATATATATATATATATATATATATATATATATATATATATATATATATATATATATATATATATATATATATATATATATATATATATATATATATATATATATATATATATATATATATATATATATATATATATATATATATATATATATATATATATATATATATATATATATATATATATATATATATATATATATATATATATATATATATATATATATATATATATATATATATATATATATATATATATATATATATATATATATATATATATATATATATATATATATATATATATATATATATATATATATATATATATATATATATATATATATATATATATATATATATATATATATATATACGCTCACAGAAGACGTAGCATTTTTAAATGTTTCCGATACGACACATTTTGGCATTGTAGTGTAGTCAATTGGAGACAAATTTATGTTTTTATGCTATGTGGGGTAAAAGCATAAAACTTTGCCTACATGTTGTTTTTATTGAAATAATCATTATAAGACTCAGACCCACTTTCAACATAGCTCCACCTGTCTCCGTGGTAACCGGGTCATGTCGGTAGCGGAAAAAAAATATCTTAAAAAACGGTCATTTATGCATCAATCAAAAGCTTATTAAAAACGCAACAAAAAATTTAAATACACAATAAGTTAAAAATAAATCAGTAATGAGAGAGAGGACTTTAAAAACCTATAAGTCAGAGGGTAAAAGCGTAATACTTTTGTACCAAATCGTATTTTTTAATTATAATTAAATGTTCTTATGATACAAATAGTTTAACCTTAATAAAAATTAAAAAATTATTTATAAATAATACTAAAATATTTAATTTTAATATTTAATAAATAGTTAAAAACACAATGTTATAGATCAAAAGTTATTCCCTAAAATTTTAAATAAAATTTAAAAACCCGTTATATTTAAAACATTTAATAAATTATGAATTTAACGCTAACAATCACCACCACATTTGCAAAGTGCGATACATGGAAGTAATGCTTTTACACATTTACAAAGACCTCACAGCCTTTTTCTTTTTTGCAGCCACATTGCCTGCAGTTGCACTGCATTTTGGAAGCTTTTGAAATTGTCGTCCAAACAATTTCGTAAATATTGTCTTCCATTATCCAACCCCACTCACATGGATAAGGCAATGATGGATTCTTACACAACGATTGTGCCCAGCAATGCAAAGCCTGGTGAACAGCTCTAGAGATATGCAGTTGCAAAGCGTCTTGTGTAGGGAGTATGGGGTCTGGTAAACGTTCTTTTTTTGAAAATAAGTCTTTTCTGCATTCATTTACAATACTGTAAAAGCTTGTAGGGTTATATAGTAGCACAACAAATCTTTCAATTAAGTGGAAAATACTAATGATACCTTCATTTGAGGGACAATTGGAAGTTGATTGCAAGGCGTTAGTGAGATCTTCAAGTTTTTCCCAAGTTTTCCAGGAAAGATTTTTCCTCTTTCCAGCAAAAAATGAAACTTGATCGCAACTAGTTACGTGAAAAAGAGGTAAACATTTCTGTTTTGGATCAAGATATTTTACAAGATTGTGCAGTAAAATGAAGCATTGGTTTTCGCTAGAACCAAACCATATACATAATTCTTCTAAATGTAGCTTATAAAAAAGTCCAAAAACTAAAATTAGAAAACTATGATCATGTGATTTAGAATAAAAATTATTTTCTTGACATGAAATATTATCTGACTTAAAGATAATATAAAGTATAAATAATAATGACAACAACATCAGTATTTACAGTTCTGATCATGGCCTTTTTAAGCCACTTTGTTATAGCAGCATCATATGTGTGAAGAAATATACGAGTGTCTGCTTCTTCATGTTTGCAAGGCTCATGATTGAATTTGTTGATATTTTGATTTGATATCACTGAGTCCTCGTAGGTCACAACAATCATTCTATCTGTTTTAAGACAAGATACTTGGACTGAAAGGAACTTAAATAATTCGTTTTTATTCTGATCGACGCAAAGAAATGACTGTCAATTACTTGGAATCTTTGATTCGGTCAACACACAACGACGAATATCTTGTCCTCTTTTGACGCTTGCTGATTCTTTAAGGCTGTTCTCAGTATAAACGTCCCAAATAATATCAACTCTTGCATAGGATTGCAACTGTTCCAAAGTGAATTTCTGGAATACCTTGGTTGAATAATCTTCGGAAGTTTAACAATTCTTGGGTGTTTACAACTACAGCTCCATCAATAATCAAACATTCAACTATGGGTTTATCTTTAAGTGCGCTGTTCAAATCATTGGAACAAGTTAAAAGATCTAATTTATTTCTATTGCGTAACAGTCCAACTTTTAAAAGAGACGATGGAAAAGTGTGGTTTTCATGAGCAAGAAATTAAGCTTTTAACTTCCTTTTTGTACTGACGTATCTAAAAAGTGGTAGCTTATTTTGTTTTATTGGATTGAAGACTCCTTACACTCCTTTACTCTGGTTTGGAAAAAATGGTTGAATATTTTTTCTCTGAAATTCTCAATTGAATTAACAATATTTACCACTTTTTTGTCTTTGATACCAAGGGTATCAAGCACCAGAGGATCTAGGCTTTCTTCTTTAAATGGATTACTCAGGCTTGAAACTAAATTCCTAACTTGAGACGCAAACCAATTTTGATGACTTTTATTTTGCTCACGATGTTTGAAACTTGTTTTCACGAAATCATCTCCATTATTTTCTGCGTATGATAATTTGATTTAAATTCATTTACACATCGAGCTAACTCAGGTCCAGAAACCATCCAGCGGAGTAGTTCTTGGGAATCTTCCGTCAATCCAACTGCACCTTAATAAAATTTGAAATTTTTTATTTTCAATGCATGGGTGTTTCACTTATAAATAAAAAATAAATTATTACCAAAACAACTTCAATCAATTTGATATTTTCACATAAGCTTCTTAAATAGGCATTTTATTGTTATTGTAATGATAAAAAAATCTCCTTCTACTTTGCCGCATTTGTTATTTAGCTCATGAGCTTGGCCTAACCCAATTAAAGAAAACTTTTTCTTTGTTTTGTGTACAACAAACATGCCGTTCTGAAATAGTCTTGCAATTTCTGGATTTGTTCCTTCCAGTTGAATCATATCTGCTAAATTTACGGATAACCAGCGCGAGTAATGCGTGTGGTCCAGTGCAAAAAACAAGGCAGCAGTTGTTGAATGCACTGCCTATACAAATCAAAATTTTCAGTCCTTATTGATTGCACAAAAGCTAATATAACCAGCTCAAATCTGAGTGTTATTGAACAAAATCTAAATTAGGGATAAACCTGTTCACAATCCAATAATCAAAAGGTTTTTCACATTTTTCGTTTTGAATCACGTAGTCTTGATAAGCTTTTTTCATCAAAATATGAAGAACTGCAGCAGTTACATATTACGGAAATATTTTTTTTACTTAGAGCGTTTATAACTCAAAATTTTCTGAACAATTATGTTCAGTAGTTGTTTGTATATTACAAAGTCAAACTCATCCTTCCAAAAAATGAAAAAATAGACTTTAAAATTTACCTGATTCACACTTCTTGTTTTTGATGCATGTGATGCTTTAAGGTATGATTCAGCTTTCCCTGCTGACGAAATCTCTGCTTCAACTAAAGCAGAACACCACCCGGAATCTTTCAACCAATCTCCAATTATTTTAAGCACCATCATTTCAATATAAAGTGGCCCTATCATAATGACAAAAGCTTTTTCTCCGTAGTATTCTTTCCGATTGCACTGTTAATTCAATTGTTTATTAATTTCAGGAAGAAAGCACTATGAGCTTGATTGTCTTATCAAAGTGTTTTTTTAAAGGAAAAATAAAAAAATTAATTTATTTTATATTTTGAATAAATAAAAATCTTTTAAAATATTCTAGATTGTCATTTTAAAAATAAAATAATTTTAATTTATTTTTGCTTGTTATCGTGTTTTTATATTCTTAGCTTCATTTTTATTTAGCTTTCGATGGGTGTATGAATTATAAGATTTAAAAAAAAAAAAAAATTCGTTGCTATGGAAAGGTGCTAGTTTCCATGGAGACTATCTATGGCCATTTTGAAAGTGGATCTCAGTCTTAAAACGAATGTTTTAAGGCTCAGAACCTCATCAACATGACAACCAAGTTTCATGCTTTTACCCAAAATAGCACAAAGTTTGTACCAATTGACTGCACTATTGTAAAAATTTCAAATTTAAGTATCTTTATATTTATTACAAATATTATTTGTATATATAACTTGTATATATAATTGTATGTATTATTTGTATATGTATATATATATATATATATATATATATATATATATATATATATATATATATATATATATATATATATATATATATATATATATATATATATATATATATATGTGTGTATACATATATATATATATATATATATATATATATATATATATATATATATATATATATATATATATATATATATATATATATATATATATATGTATACATATATATATATATATATATATATATATATGTGTGTATACATATATATATATATGTGTATACATATATATATATATATATATATATATGTGTATACATATATATATATATATATATATATATATATATATATATATATATATATATATGTGTATACATATATATATATATATATATATATATATATATATATATATATATATATATATATATATATATTATATATATATATATATATATATATATATATATATATATATATATATATATATATATATAAGCAAATACGCATGGTATGCTTAATCATAATCAATAATTATGCATAATTATGCAAAACTTTTTTATTTGAAATAAGAAAGTTTTGCATAATTATGCGTAACTATTGATTATGATTATGCACATTATGCATCTTTGCGTATATGATTATGCGTTTATTTGCGTTATGATTATGATTATGCTGATTATGCGAATATCAGCATAATCATAATCATAAAAAAAAACTTTCTTAGGCCCTTCCACGGCCTAAAAAAAAAAGTTAGTAAAAATAAATTGTGATTCTTTAAATAATCTTTTTTTCATACGTCCTACAATTTTCTTTGTTTTGTTTTGAAATGTTCCAAAAAATTACGTTTTTTCTAAAAAACACATAAATCACTAGTGGTGGAAAATAACGAATTACATTTACTTACGTTACTGCAATTGCGTAGTTTTTTCGTGAATTTCTACTTTTTAAGTATTTTTTTAAACATGTACTTTTACTTTTACATGACTATTTTTTTTTTTAAATATTATACTTTGCTACATTTGAAATCATATACGTTATTGAGTAAAAAAATTATTACGTTTTAGTTAATAGAAAATAGCGCCTGTTTTATAATTTTGTTTATTTATAGTTTTCATAATATCTTAAAGAATGGTACGAAGACATCAAATCAAAGCGTACCGCTCACGTTTCGAATTTTAAATCTTTCTTATTCGAATTCTAGAAAAAAATTTAATTCAAAGTTTTGCCATGTTTACATTTTGTACAAAGTACTTTAGAAGAACATAAGAAGTTGTTATTTTAATTTATTATTATTGGCTTCATTTTGAAATGTTCTTTGTAGATGCTCTTTGTATTTAAGAAAATAATCATTTAATCAAAGCATTTTTTCATATATGCATGGCACTCATATCTTCATAGTAAAACTTACTTTTTAAAAAAAGTAGCACTGTAACACTTACTCTGAGCAAGGACGTCCTTGCTCAGAGTAAATCTTTTTTAAAGCTACTTTTTACTTTTACTTTAGTAAACTTTTCGACCAGTAACTTGTACTTGTACTTGAGTGCAATTTTACTCAAGTAACAGTACTTTTACTTGAGTACAAAATACTTTTACTTTTTCCACCTCTGCAAATCACAATATCTCTATATAATCTTTGCAATACTCAAGTGAAGGATGAAATGGTCAACTAGTAAGGTTCCATGCAATTTCTAACCACTGCTGCCAACTTTCCCCGGCTTATCCAACTTAAGTATCCAACTTAATTCCCTACGAAGCTGTCTCCGACTAAGAGTATGTATATAAGATAATATTCATATGTAATAAAAGTATAGTAAGGTATAAGTATGAATAAATATCAAATGCTAGATAATAGCTAGCTTTTCTAGCTAGCAATCCTTGAGAACAATCCGCTAATATAAAATATAAAAAATGTAAGTCGGTTTTTTCACGTTAAATATATGTTAAAAAATGTTGAACAAAATTTTATTTTTCATGATTATTGTCTAATAATATATTGTATCATAATAAGAAAATGATTTATTTATATAGAATCTTTATTTTATAAGTTGGTTGCTTCAGCACTTCTATTTTAACTTTCTTTAGCCAAGGAAATCTAAAAAAACTATTTTGCATATAATAATCATCTGAAAACATCAAACACACATAGGTAACAACTATTTCTAAAATATGAAAAACTAGACATGAGAAGGTTCAATTTTTGCTCTTTCTCAGTGGGCCTTATACGTTCTTAAGGACGTTCTACCGACTTATGACGTCTATAAGAAGTTGTGTGGACATCTTGCGGCCGCCTGTGACGGCTAAGTTTTAATTTATTTTACATTCTTCAATAAAATTCTAACTGTCTCTACTTTATTAATTGACTTAACTTTATTTCTTTGAAACTTTTAAAGATAAAGTTCAATAGCGTAAATTCAAATATTCCTAATGATATTTTCGAATGATATAAAAACTCTGATAGCAGTCATGACAATTTAATTCTTTGCGAAAACTATTGAAAAAATTCATATTTTCTCAAACAGCTTAAATAAGATCAATTGATGGTCAATGTCTTGCTTAGAAGTTCCTTTACTTAATGCCAGTTTTCTTTTAATCATTTAATACTCTTTCTCTTCCTCTTTTACCAGCAAAGATGTAAGTAAGGAATAAAAGGGTAAGTGTGGAATAGCAAAGGTAAGTATGGAATAGCATTTCGTATATGAAATAATTTTCTAAGGTCCACACTTTTGTATAAGTCTTTAACTTTGTTATTTTGTTCAATTTTTTTTAAAAAAAGGACCATGTCATAAAACACTTTGAAAAATCGGTAGTTCTGAGTTTAAGAATTTTTTTCCTTTATCAACTAACTTTCTTAATTAACAAACAACTTTATAACAAGTTTATTGTGACATTAGCAAGTTTCATACGACGCGGCTTAACTGAGCGAATATTGCCTGTAGGGACAAAATTCTAGCCAATCAGATAATGTTTCTAGATTAAGCGATATTCAGTTTTTTTCTCGATTAAACTACTAAAAATAGCGTAGTACTTGATACAATCGAGTCAAAAATATATATAAAATTCAAAACAAATATTTTTTTTAATATGCTAATAAAGTAAGTTAGCGATATGTAACTATTATTTATTTTAATAAAAAGATATTAAACATTATTAGATATCAAATTATATTGATTTTATCACTTAAAAGAAATGGTTAACTGGTTTTGTGGCGCAGCATTACGTTTTAACAACTTTAGAACCAAAACTACTAACGGAGAACGTATAAAGTTTTACAGGCTTCTTCTTTCTAAAGATGTTTCAATTCAGAAAGAATATACCCGAATTTTAAATACAAAGGGAATGAATTTCAGAAATGGGCATATTTGTTGTAAACATTTTTCATCTGGAATAAGAGAGTTATGCACTGATATTCCAGACATAGCTGCACCACCAAGCCAAATTGCTATAATGGAACGAAAATACGCAAATGCTCTGGCCAAAATAACTAAATCAAGAAAAACGACTGAAGCTGATAAAAAACATTTGAAAGGGTTAAAACGTAAGCTTAGTATGATGATATCCTTGTCTAAACCTTGTCCTATTCGTAAAAAACCAACAAACTGACCATCTTATGTTACAAAATCTCCTTTATCATTACTTAAACCAACAAAACAACAGTTATTTTCTAAATTAAAAAAAGAAACAGATGCTAAAAAAATTCTTCTAGAAAAAATGAACAATGCAAACAATTATATAAAACAGCTTAAAAAAGAAAAAAAAATAAAAAAAGTAAAGAACGATATGTTACATAAAAAATATTTAATTTTATCTGTAAGAAATCAAATTTCAAAAAAAGAACTAGACAAATTTGAAAAAGGAATGTTTAAATATTCCAAACTTAAAGACAAACCAAAGCAGTTTAAATAATCATGTGGTTTAACTATCCTGCAATTTCAACTCCTTTATAATTGTGTAGCACCATACTGCCACTTAATTGAATATCCGAATTGCAAAGGTGCAGGAACCAGATTCCTTGAAAAGAAAACAGTTTTAACATTGTGCAGACATGCATTTCATCTTGGTGTTATTGGATTTATGACTGGCGTTTCTAAAAGCACCATGTATCGTGTTTTCACTGGATGGGTTGTATTTCTAGACAATATTTTCAGAGATAAGTTTAAAAGTCGAAAGCACTTATATTTCCCTGATGATGCCTTCTGTTTTTAAAAAAACTTGCCATGGTGAAACCGATATTGTTGTGGATGCTACAGAATTTAAGTTTCAACAACCAACCAATTATGACCTTAACACTTTAATGTTTTCAAGTTATAAAAACTGTACAACAGGGAAAGCTTTAATTGGAATCTCTCCACATGGGTCAGGATTGTTTTTTGGAAACATATACCCTGGTTCGATCACAGATAATGAATTAACCTAACAATCTCATATTTTAGAACTAGTTGAGAAAGAACACGAAGTTATGGCAGATAGAGGGTTTTCTATTCAAGATTTATGCGCTTCAAAAGGAATATATCTGAATCGACCATCTCAAAAATCAATCCATCAGTTCCCACAAGCTGATGTAGCTGGTAATTTTGATATAGCTTCTACCCGTATTCATGTTGAGAGATTCATATGATGCGTACGTAATGGGTCAATTCTTAATGTGGTGTGGCCGGTACAAAGAATGTTATGTCATGTTGTAAACCTTACAATGCGCCCCATCAGGCCAAAAAATAAGATTCAAAGAGAACGAAAGAAAAACAGACTTAAAATGCAACATTTAGACCATGAAAATATTTAAATGTTAGAAAGTTTGTATTTTGATGGAAGAAAAGATACAACATTAGTTATTGGTGCAAACAAGGCGAAAAATATACGAAAAACTATTAAAGAAGAACATGTAGTTTTAGTACAAGAAACAGGGTCGAAGTATCTAGGGCATGTAGAGACTGCATAAGGACAAGGATATAGAATTAAGACAAGTACAAAAACATTTTAAAACTCAAAACAACATTGATACATCCAAATTAGTTGCCATAGGTTGTGACGGAACAGTTGTCAATACCGGATTTCTTAATGGTGTTATTGCTTTGTTTGAATTAGAACTAAAAAGACCTGTCCACTGGTTTATCTGTCAAATACATGCTAATGAACTGCCTACATGGCATTTAATTCAAAAAGTAGATGGACCTATATCCTAACTAATAGTCTGGATCTATCGGAAGAGAAATTAAATTGATACCTTGTTAAAATGTGATACCTTGCCAATAGTCAACTACATTCCTGTCAGCGTCACATTACCAAAAATAGACAAAAAATCTCTTAGTTCTGACCGAAAATACTTACTTGATATTTGCAAAGCAATATCTACAGGTTATTGTTCAAACGCTTTGGCTATCAAAAATCCTGGAAAACTTAACCATGTCAGGTGGGTGACCACTGCACACAGAATATTGAGGTATTATGTTGAATGTAGCAAACCGTCACACAGGCTGAGAGAAATAGTTGAGTTCATTATTAAAGTTTACTGCCAGATGTGGTTCAATATAAGATGTAATCCCTCATGCACGGAAGGTGCTAGACATCTATGGCTAACCATCAATTTATCCAGGTATATCAGTAGTGAAATAAAAAGTATTATCGATCCAGATATACAAAGGAAGGCTTTTTTTGCGCATCGAGAAAACATGCTTCTTGCTAAGATATCGGATACTAGCCCAAGTGTGAAGAGATACAACAAATAATGAAAGCAAGATCGGTGAAAACAAAGATCGAAAGTTCTTTATACCAGAAATCAATTTTAAAGCAAAAGGCTATATAGACCTAATTGATTGGAAAAAAATGTGAACTAAATGAACCTCCGATTACCAGTCACATTTCATATGAAAGTCTAATTAAAATTAGGCACTTCAGTCCATTTTATGATCTCGTAATGTAATTAAGCTAAAATGTTAATTTTAATTTTATTGCATTCAAAATGTTAATCTTGTTTTAAAATGGGTTTAACCAATTTTGTAGCACTTCTGGTTGTTAAGAAATTTTCATTTTTGTACTACCTAATTTGACATCCTTTTAGACAAAAAAATGCGTTTTTTTATTTTAGATTTTTTTTTACCATTTTTTTTTTACCATCATAACTGCGTAAAAATTTTACGCAAGACTTTAGGCAATAATCTATCTTTTATCATTAAACAATATACAAATAAAACAACTTTCAGTTTACAACTAATCTTTTGAAAATATATATACAGAAAAAATATATATAGCAGAAAAATATATATACATTAATATAGTCATAGACACATTACACATTAATATAATCATAACTCTATTACAAGATTAAATTGTGAAAAAATAAAACACAAGGTTGCCCAATTTTAAATTTTCTTAAATATTATAGATACGATATTATAAATATTATAGATTAATATAAACGATATTTATCTATACATATATGATATATATATCATATACTTCTAATGTCTGCTGTGTTAAAATATTTAAATCAGTGTCATTAGTTTCTTCAAATAATTTATCATACAAAATATCTTTATGAATATTAACATCACTTGGACTGAATATAGGTGTTTTCGAGATCATAATCGATGATGCATTTTTACACAAATCTGAAAGTTTAATTTTTAGGGTTAACAATCATGGATTCATATCAAGAATACTCTTTTGTGATTCAATTATCCGCCAAAGTGAACCTGTAATTATTTTATCAAGTATTCCAAGAGCCCGCACTTCTGCTAAATATAATTTGATGCTAATATCTTCTTTAACTGCAAGTAAAAGATTATTTTGATTTGGCCAATTTTGAAGAAACTCTAAAATATCTTTTGAATGAAAGTACAAACCTGCAGCATTAAAATATATATTAAATCTGTTACCAACAAAGGGTGCAAGCATACACTTACTTTGTCCTTTACCTTTAACTTCATTAACTTTGATCATGCTGACATTCAAAGAAACTAACTCCACATTAACTTCTCTTATACCATAAGAATACCTTCCGTTTTGAAATGTTATTATTCTGCGATCATGGAGAAGAGAACTTAAATTAAAATCTTTATTTTCTTTGCTTAATACTCTAATGTAAGGAGAGTCGGTATCCTTTTCAGGATTATTTAAACTGTTAGAAGACAAATTTTCATGTTTATTTACTATCATGCTAAACTTCCTGTTTACATAATACAATTTTTTGCATGTAATTCTTTTTTTCTCATGAAGGAGTGCAACTTTATTGTCACTTTTTTCAAGCTTAACTAACAAAAGTTTAACTCTTTTATAAAGATTTTTAATGACTTTATTATAAAAATCTCTTAATTCTTTTATTTCCTTATTTTGTTTCTTTTTTAATTGATGAATCTTTGCTTTATTACTTGCATGTAATAGTTTATATGTCCTTCTAGGGTCGTTAGATGTAAATTTTTTTTTTATACTAGTACGAACATTAGCAGATTTGAACTTATTTTTACAACCAGATGAAGCAAGTTTTAATTTTTTAAAACAGTTTTTCGAGGTTTGTTGGTTCAATTTTCTTTTTTTACCCTTCTTTTTTATTTTTTTCACTCGATATGCATAATTCACAACTAGTTTCCGAAATAGGTGGTTTAAAGAGCATCAGCTTATATATTTTTTTTAACGACTTAAATTTATCTACAACAATTTTAATTTTGTTGTACAAGCTCAAATTATTTTCAGTTACTGAAAACAAATTGGAGAATCGGCTTCTGAAATTCGAGCACATCATTTTCAAAGATTTATCACTGAAACATAAATACCAATCATATAACTCTTTATTATTCATTATGATAAGGCTAATTTTATACAAATACTGTATTATACAATTAAATTATTATATTGTTTTTGCAAATTAGTTACCGAAATAATTTTTGAAACAATATTAAGACGGACTGAAAGGAAGAAGAGGACGGCATTCCGCAGGTTTAAACTTTAAAATTTAAAAACTAAGCTGAATACCCAAATATTAGCAAAAACTTAGTTTTTTTAAAGTTATTTTAGACCAACTTATCATCACAAAACCAAAAAAAAAAATTGAAACAAAGAAAAATAGTTATATATTATTTTAAAGGATGCTAAAACGCAAATAAAATAACTTTAAGCTAAAATAATCATAAAAACTTAATTAAAACCGCTCCTACAGCCAGATAAACTGATATTGAAAATTCTAGCAGATATTTTATCAAAGAATAATCATTTTACTTTTCGTAAAACGTTTTACTATGGCATAATAGATTAAAAAAATCGGTCTAAATTTAATCTGAAAAAGTCTTCTTTATATATAAAAAACTTCGCAAATTTTGTCTACGGAATTTGTCACGTGACTGAAGTGCCTTTTAAAGTGTTAACAAATGTTGATCTTTCAGATGTGCAGCATCTTCCATACCATACTCAAGGATTAGAGAGATGCATCAAACTTGTAACCGAAGCTTCAGATCAAATTTGCGGTTTTGCTAGTAGAGACGGCTTCACTCGTGCAAGACATGCATCGCGAAAAATAATGCCTTTATTCAATACAAAAAGACAGATTCAAATGAATCAGGATAGTTGAACTTTATTACAGCTAAACTTTAAATATTTTTCAAAAGCATTTTCCACTCTAACTTTAATTAAAACTTTAGTTGTACATTATGGACTGCAGAGCTTGTTTGCCAAAAACTCATGAAGCTGTTTTTTTGTAAAAACTCAGCCCTCTAGCGGCAACTGAAGACATTAAAATATTTTCTTAAAAATTGTAACCATTTTTAACTTATTCATTGTGTAATGTTAAAACTCTATTATATGCATAAAATTTGTTATTTTTATTTTGTAAAAAAGGTCAGAAAACGTGTTTTTGTAAGAAAATTGAAACTCTAGCGCGAATAGAAGACAAAAAAAAAAATTGAAAAATTTGACACAATTACTTTTTATAGCGTTATGCAACTTTTCCGCTCTATTACAATTTCAAAAAAAGTTGTTTTTCGATACACCCTATTAATAAGTAGTTTTATTGCGTACTTTATGGATGCCCCCAACACTTAACCAAACCTTAGGATTTAAACTAAGAAAAGAACAAACTTTCAATAAAATTGATCCATTTTATTTATAAAAAATATAAATAGGCATAAATTAAAAGTCAGAATTTTCGAGATTTAAACTCCATATATATCTAAATACAATTGTTATATGTAACCACCTATGTTTATGTATTGCTCACAAAATAAGTCACAACAATGTTAAGTTAAAGTACTTAAAGTTAAGTACTTAAGTCATTAAAATTGTAAACACTTTTTAGCTGCACCCATGTATACTATTATGATCACTAGATGAGTCAATTTCATCAACTAAATATTGTTTATCCTCCATAAACTGGTGCTCATGAATGTCACTACTTTGCAGCTCATCTAAAGAGTTTCTATTGCTTTCCATTACTCTGTTATTACTTACAATGTCTTCTATTTCTTGATTTTGAATTGTAGAGTCTCCATTTAGAGATTGCTCATTTACTAAACCACTACTATCATGATGAATTTGGATAACAGCTGTGCGATTTCTGAAACGAAGAACACCTTCTGAACCTTGCAAACTGATTGAAGAATTGCCTTGCATATGGCTAGCAGCTTGAGCATGATGCATTGCATGCGCACTAACAATAATTTGTGCAGTTTGATTTTCACTTACTAATATTTGACCAGTTTGGGGATCTATACGAGCCGAGCTAACAATTAGTTGGTCGCCACCAACTTGAACATCAGAACTTCTTACTATAACACCTTGAGTAAGTTGAGCTGTAAACTGTGCTGCTTCATTTTCAGTTAAAATATGCAGATTCTGAACACTTGTGTTTGTTGCTTGTTGTAGCTGACTGACACTTCCAAGTATATGAGCAGTTTGGTCATCCCCCTGACTTGCTGCAGTATCAATTAACAATTGCATATCAACAGCAGTAAGCTGTGAAGCATCAACAGTTGTGATATGATTTCCATATCCATGATCATAATAAGTACCTTGATACTGAATACCATTTTCAGAACCAATTACATTGCTGTTACTAACATTGTCTGATTCACCTTCTGTTTTGTGGATAATTTCTCGACCCTGAATCGAGTGTCCTTCAAAATCCATTCCTTTATGTCTGCGCTGAATATGACGTTTAAGACTTGAACGGTTTGCGCAACCATTATCACAAAAAGGACATTCATACTGCTGAACTATTCCATCTCTACATTTCTTGACATGTAAATAAAAACCTGATTTGGAGTTATAATGTTTACGACATTTATGACATACCCCTTCAGGTAATTCAGATTCATCTACTAGCAAATATGGATTTTCCTTCGGAAATTCCAAATCTCCACCAGGTTGATGTCTAATTACATGTCGATTATAGCTTGATTTATGCTGAAATTTTGTATCACAAATAGGACATTTATAAGTAACTAAGCCACCATCAGCAGTGTGTCGCATTACATGAGCATTATACTGAGAACGAGAATAAAACTTTTTTTCACAATAGGGGCATGTACGCACAGGTTTGTCCTCAGAGTGAGTCACTTTATGTTCTTTTAAACCTGTAAATGTTTTAAAAGCATAACCACATGTATCACATTCATACTCTCTTGCTCCTGAGTGCATAACACTATGTGTGTATATTGATAAAGCTGTAGTTAGTTTTTTTTTGCATACTATACATGTAATAACACCGGCATTTGCATGCACTGCAAAACAATGTTCTTTTAAGTCAGCTTGGACTTTAAAGGTTTTAAAACAAATATCACAGCGAAAGTTTTTTATCATAGTATGCATGGTTTTGATGTGATAATTTAAGTTGCCTTTAGTTTTGTGACTACTGCCACATTGGTCACATACATAAGCTCGTGTATTTGAATGAGCAGTCATATGTAAATTTAATGCTCTCTTATTAGTAACACGCTTTCCACATATTTCACACTGATAGCGACCATTTTTAAAATGTACAACAGCTTGGTGTTCACGAAGCCCATATTTATTTGAGATAACCTTATCACATATATCACAAGTAACAGGACCTTTTACATCACCATATAAATATCTTTCTTTTTTTTCTTTTTTAGATTTAATATACTCTTCAGTTACCTCATCATTTCCAATTTTGTCAGGATTCTCACTGTCTTCAGCTGAGCTTTGACTTTTACTTTCTTTGCGTAAAATTTTTACTTGAATATTGCTTTTCCTTGGCCTTCCTCTTAACTTTTTACTACGCTTTTTACATGAGTCATTGACTGCTGCTTTACGCTTTCTACAACTTTCATCAGTAATATCATTATCACCTAAAAATTAAAATAATAAATTAACCAATTAAAAATTAACTTTACATCAACCTTTACATCAAAAAACATAACCAAAACCACATCTTATGCAAAGTTGAAGATGCATTACACTAATAGTGTAACGCTTCTTAAGAAAGCCAGCTCCCTATTTTATTATTATGCTATAGGTAATTTTTGATTAGCAGTAACATAATTGTCAACACGATATCAGTTTCAAGGTTAAAATTTACAAAATGTATATATCTTCATTTTGTAAAATTTAACCTTGAATCAAAATGTTTGTTAACATGATGAAAAAAATAAAATGAAGCGATTAAAGCTACTGTCTAATAAAACTGTGTTATTGTCTTAAAAAAATAAACATTACACAAATATATTTGTCTTAAATGTGTCTCTATAATAAGAAATAGTAAAAATATACACAAACACACTAATATTCATAATAATATAAATGTACGGTTGTTACACAAAAAATTATTAAGACTATACTTTAATTTCATAGAAATCACATTCAATTAATTATTTGATAAAAAAAAAAATATTGGGACTTTTGTATGTAAATAGTAATTTAATATAAATAAAGAATGTCTTAAATATAAATAATTTTTCAAATAAAATAATTTAGATTTTAGCATATATTGATCTGCAAAATAGGTTAATGCCAGAAAAGGTATTTGTTGTAAAAATTTGGGCAAATATAAATAGAATGATAGAGTGGAAAATACAAAATGACGAAATGACTGGAAAAGGTATATTAATTTAATATACTTTTTCCAGTCATTTCTTATGTATTTAAATTAAGCTCATAACAGCTTTATGGAAGAAACTTTGAAAATAATGATACCAACAGAATGAGTAATTTGAAAAATTATCTACTTTTTTCTTTATCTTTTTCATTGGATTCAGTACAATTTACAACACCTTCTTCTGCAGAGATAGAAGTTGTAAGATTTAGTTTATTAACATTGACTACTCTGTCGTTGTTTGCATTTAGTACTTCAACAACACATTCTGATTCTTCTGCCTTTAATTGTAAAAATAATAACTTAACAAATAGATAAATAAATTAACAAGAAGTATTTATTCAACATTTTAAACATTTTTAATTACCTTTTTATTTCTGAAAAATTTTGCACTATCAGATTCATTTTGTTCTTGTGACTTATTTAACCAGAACTCATCTACTAGGTTCTGATATGACTTTATGAGTTGCTCATGAACCCATGAATCTTTCCATGCAACACGATAAGAGTGACTTCCATCCTAACATACACAAATAGATATAGATTGTTTGTTGTAAATAGTTCGTCAAACACTTTAATATTTATTTTACATTATTTTTAAAACATTTTAAAACTATATAAATAATAAAAAAACTTATACAAACACGTAAGTTTGGAATTAACTTTTAAAACTTAATTTTTAAACATTTAAAATCAAATTTTCAATCGTTTGGTAAATATTAATACGAAAACGATGTAATGCGCATTGTTAAAATATTTAGAAAAAACATTAGGTATCTTTACTGGTAGACTGAAAACCTCCAAAATTTTTTCTGGTTGCAAATTAACACCTAACAAACCACTTTTTAAGATTTCTGAACTGTAATCATCGGTATTATCAGCATTTGACGAAAGGTCAGAACTTTTCACAAAGTCAGCTGCCGATTCTGGATGCTGTAATGCTGTAACGGATTCATTAAAATTTCTAGAAACAGGAATATTGACAACTTGGTGGAACTCATCCGCCATGATTCGTGCAGCCTTATTCATTATTAAAAGTGGGTGTATTTTGTTAAAAAAACTAAGTAATAATTATCATAAAGCAATTTACGAGCGTGTGACCACATTGGCAATCAAAAGCAGACTCGCCCCCAGCAAAGAATTCAGGCTTATTATTTGGGTTGCTAAATTAAATTGTAGTGTGATTTTGTTACTTTCTTATAGTTAGAATTACTAGGCCTTTGGATTTTAATTCAAGTTGTGTAATTTTTAGAATTGATTTTCTTTTCTTTTTACTAGTTTATGAAAAGAAAAAAAATGTTACGCTTAAAAGGAATAACATATTCCTATTAGTTTGATTTTAACATAAGTGTTTTTAAATTTTTTAAACTTTTATATTTAATAAGAAAGTTGCTTCACAGGAGCTTTATAAATGATAAAGTCTTAGCTCTCATGTTTCATTTTTTTATTTCATTAAAATTTATTACTTTTTTTAAAAAGTTTACTTGGGATTTTTTATTTTTAATTTAAACTTAATATTTTTTTTAAATTATGAATATTGTTTTTGTAAACAATTAGGCAATCGTATATAAAACAAACAAGCTATTAATTTTTGATGGTTGTCTCTCACAAGTCTATGTTTCCAGTTTCTCATAACAGGTAAGATTTGTTTTAAGTTTGTCTTAAACTGTGTTTAAGTATAAAGCTATTACTTAGTATTTAAAAAAAAAAAAAGAATTAAAAGGTAACATTTTACTCAGAGAGAAACCTGATTAGGTTAAATTTTGTTGATCTACAGATACTATATTAGACAGGCATTGCAAAAAAGCCAAGTTATTGATAAATTCTTATAAAATTATTTGTAGACATTTTAAAACACCTCTAAAATCCCAAAATTGTGCCTAACCTTGTTATGAATTATTTATATCAGCTTTTTATATTTATTTTGGCTTTTTTATTATTTTCTTAAAAGCCTATCAAATGAATTTTTTATTGTCATTGTAGTTATACTTTTTCCTTTTGTAATTATTTTGTACTTTTTTCTATATTTGTAATTTTTTATTTACAGAATCAATTATTACTGTTTAGAAATAAGCTTGTCAATCATCCCTTTTGCTTGATATAAGTAAATTAAAAAAAAGTATAAGAAAGAGTAGAGTTCAGTAACCACAATCATTATTTTTATTATTATTATCATTATAAGACTTATTTTATTATTATTATAAGACACAACACAGCTCACAATGGATGGCATTTGTGGACTTTGAAATAGCAGAGTATCAAGAGAGATATTGTAGTTAGCCATAAGGTATTTAATTGTTAAAGAATGGTAGGTAACAGTTATTTTTATAATGTACAAAAATTTTAGCACAGCAATCGAAATATATGATAAAGGAAATGATGATTTAAATGTAAAAGTTAGTGTGCATCAGGGTTCAAACACTTTTTAAAGAATTCAATGTTGCTTTACCACAGGAGCTTTTTATTTAGATGATTATACTTGATTTCTACATATTCTAACAGTCCTATATTAATGAATGGCAACCCTCTCAGTGAGTCCTCTTTTTTACATCTTCTTGGATTATTGTTCACTACTAACTTCTTATGGAAACCTTATATAGTTCCATTCTCTATCTCTACAAATCTCTTATTCATAGTTTTATAATTCATATTAGTTGGACCTGCTTTATCATAAAGTTGCGTCTCTTTCTCTTTCCTACAAATACCACAATGGTCGCTGCTCAAAGGAGCTATCATCTCTAGTTCCATCAATTAAAACTCATTCTCGTTGATTACTCATTCAGCTAAGTCACTGTATCTGTCTTTGCATGCTCTAAAAACTTGTATTCATCTAATTTTTCCCCTTGCACTTCAACCCTTTGGAACTCTCTCCCATCTTCATGTTTTCTTGATTCATACAACTTTACTAGTCTTCAGCCAACCGTTTACTTGCTCTTCAACTCTATTCTTTGTTTTCTAGTAACTCCCAACTTAATAGCAGTTGCTTGCAGCCTTGTTGAGAATAAATTTGAATAATTAAAGAAAAGATGCAGAAATAGTAAAAAATATATTACTAAGATGGTAGTCTTAGGAAAAATTACATAAAAGCAAAATTGAATAAATAAGATAAAGACAAAAATATGTGTTGGTAGGTTTTGCCATTTTAGAGATAATTTAGAAAAAGACATCAAAAGTAAGATTAAATTGTACCTGGGTTCAGATAATTGTTTCCACTAACAGCAATAAATGCGTCATTAAAGTTTAAAGGAAAGGACGCGTAAGGATACATTGACAGAAACATTGACAAATAAAGGAATTTTTCCACACGAAAACAATATTTGGCAATAAAATAAATAAATAGGTTTAACATTGTCAAAAAGGGCCTAGAATAGCCCATGTTTTATTTTATAAATAGTTTAAAAACTAATCTGAAATAAACACCTGATATGACTGACTCATTTTGATAAAGATTTCTTGTTTTTAATATCGGATATTAAAAACACATTTTATTTGAAAATTTTTATTTTTTACCACAAATGCACAAACAAGAATGTTGCTACTGTTGGATAGTGCAAGTAAATACCTTAAAGTATATTAAATGTATATTTAACCTCCAATAAACATATAAAAAGTTTCATGCTAGTTTAGTATCACCTAATTTCAGTTACTTAAGCCTAAAATATTTTAATCTTAGAGATCGATAAATTTTGTTTTTAGAAACTTTACCCTACTATGATCTTTTATATATGTGTGTGTGTGTGTGTGTGTATAAATTTTAAAAAATTGTTTATAATGTTTATTTAATATAAGATCTTTTATGATAAATGTTTCTCGTATCTTATAACTTATAATCACTTTATAAAATACTGTTTTATAAATTAATAATTGTTATCACTTTATAAAATACATTTTTTATACCTTGTTTTTAAGTTGTAGAAGGGCCATAAAAAATATACAAGGTAAAATCACATTTTTAGAACCAATAATATCACAAATTATAGATCTTTATGAAATTTACATTTATTTTTGTTTCTCTGAAAAAAAATTTGAGTGATAATTGAACGTGAAAGACTATTTTGTACCAAGTTTTAGGTTGTTTTTGATTCATCAAATATTGCTATTTAATGTTTAAAGTTTAAATCGCCAAAATTGAAACCTGAATATCTCAAGAACCGTAAGGATTCTTTACTAGCTGTTGAATTGATATAGAATGAATAATGAGAAAAAACTTTCTATTTTTAATAGATTTACCTTTGTTTTATTTTTTCAATTGTCTATGGGTTAGCAGGGAAGTCTCATTGATTGATTTTAATAAATAATCGCTCCTATATTATTTAGTTTTACTGTGCATCTCTGGTTATTATATTTACAACAAAATAATGATTTATATAATATAAATTCAAATATAGATTGAAATTGTAAATATAAATAAATTTGTATTAATAAACTATTATTTAAAAAAAAATATTTATGCAGATTATTTTTGAAATACAAATTCAAAAATATCAATTTGAATAAAAATTACCAAACATATTGAAGATTTTATTTTAAAATCTTTCGTTTTCAATGAAATTTTCAATAAGTTTTGAATATTATGTGTAAAGATATTTTAAAAGTTGTTGTTTGATTTTGTTTAGGTAAAGTTGAAGTTGCATAGTTAATTGTATTTGCTGTCACAATTTTTCAACAAATTTTTTCTTCTGAATTTTTATCCCAGTTCTTTTTTTAAAAAAAAAATTGAGAGGAAAGAATTAAGGGTTATCCGGTAAGAGTTATGTGGAATCAAAGTCAGCCATTACAACCGAACTGGGGTTGGCCACCTAATCCAAATTATCAGTTTAATAGTAGTCAAGGTCAGTAGACTTATTTGTTATTTTTAAAGCATGTTACAGGAGGATAGCTATTACATGATAACTTAATTGAAACAATACCCCTTTTAAAATTGTTTATAAGATTGTGTAGTAGCTACCACTTGAAAAATGCAAAAGCTTTTAAACAGACACTAAAAATGATCACATAAGAAGTTTGTACTGGAGAAGAAATGTATTTGTTAATTTAAAATATTTTAAATTTAATCAACCCTTTAAAAATGATTTATAATGTAATAACATGTATAAGTGATTTAATTTCTTTGCTGAAAACTGTATAAATGCTCTTAAATCAAAATAAAAAAGCATTTTATTTATGTTTTCTATTTTTATATGTTTGTCTTTCAATTTTATTCTAGTTAAAAGTAGTTAACACTAAATTTAAGGCTTTGTAGTTTAATGGCTGTGTATGGTTTATGTGACTTTGAGTTTTATGTGCTCTGGTCCCTACTTTAGTATTGCTCAAAATATTTAAATTATGTAAGTGTTAACATAACATTATTGTTAAGTATTGATTTTTAACAATTGTTCAATGTATTTTTAATGTTTCAACTTTAAAGAAAGGTAATAATTTAATTTACATGATTTTTCTATTAAGTAACAAATATTTAAAAAAAAGCAAAAAAACAATTTTCTTATTTAAAAAAAAATCTGAATTCATCGCTGGAAATAACACCCAATCAGCAATAAATAATCATCTACTTAAAAAAAATTTATTTCCCAATATTAATTCTGGCCAATCAAATTTATAGAAGGGTTTTTATGAATAATCTTTCATTATTTTCATTAAATGTAACATATTGAAAGTTGGTATTAAAAACAAACAAAACAAACGAGGAATAAATAATTGTGGCAAATTCATTATAGAAAAACTTATTTAAAATGGTCTGAAATTTTCATACTTTACTTTAATACTTAATGTAAGTATAAATCTAATACTTTATTTTAAGTATTTTAAAACTATTTTCTAGTTAAACATTAGAGTAACATTTTATGTCTGTTTTTAAATTTTTAATGTTTTCTTCATTTAATTGGTATGAATTAATTTATAATATAACTCCTGTACAAATTTGGTCCGCATAATTGACTGATTGTACAGAAATTGAGAAAGTAGAGGATAAATATATCAACCATAAAGTCTTTAAAGTATTTTCATATTTGGAGTATTTTTCTTTTCTTTAAAGGCTGAGAATAATAAAGTTAAGTGTTTCACTATTTATGAAGTTTTGTTTTATAAAAAAATATGATATTCTTTTTATTATGTATAAGTATTATTTTTTTAATTATTTATTAGTGAATTAAATTTATATGCATAAATATTTTGTATTTTTTAATTTTATTTTAATAATAAAGAAACATTTTATTGTATCTTAAGATGAAAGTCAAAGTTGGGCGGCTGCTGCTGCTCTTTGGGTTCAACATAAGCAATTTCAACCGAACAATAATGAAGGTTATGCAGTATTAGATAAACCGCCTGAACCTCCTGGTCCTCCTCCTTTGCCACCACCTTTACCTCCACCAGAAGAAATTCCAATATCTGTAGTTGACTATAATCATGGTCAAACAATTCTTGAGAATAAATCAGATTTGTTTCAAAATGATTTAAATAATAAGGAAACTTTAAGTTCTCAGGTTATGCCAGGTGATGTTTTTGATTATAACCATGGCAAACCAGAAGAAAATGGGCCAGACCAAAGTTGGGGTTATAACATGTGGGCAGGACAACAACCCGCACAACCTGTTCCTGGATTTTATAATTCTGATTGGAATCAAGGACAATGGAATGGAGATCATTGGGAAAATTGGAACGATAGTTCAGCTAGTTTTCACCCACATCCAGAATGTTTTGATCAAAATAGCTTTCACCCTCCAGTTTTCCAAGATGTCATAAAGCCAAAAGATATTATTTTCAATGGCCGTCCAGAAATTAACTCTCCAGGTTATTTTGGTTGTTGTTTTGTTTTACTTTTTTTGTTTTACTTTTTTTGATTTTGTTTTACTGCTTAGTTAAAAGACCAGATTTTATTTTATGTTTGAAAGTTATTTTAAATTAAAAAATTGAAATTATATTTTATAAAAATTTATTTCCTCATCAGACCCTGTTGAGCTAGCTAAAAAAGGAAAATCTCTTCCATTGTGGCTTCGTCAAGGTTTGGAGAAACTAGGTAAAGAAAAAGAAAAACAAAAAGTCAAGGAGGATCTCCCTATTGCCAAAAAAATATCTGGTTATCAGCATGGATCTCCACATTCATCACCAGAGAGAGAAAAACAGGTATCAATTTTTAATTAAAATTTGAGTAACATTTAAAACAAACAATATAAAAGATAAATCTTAATATTAACTAAAATTTTAGTTGACATTAATCCAAATAAATATTGTTAAAGGAGAACCGATGGGCAAGGCAGGCAGCATGTACTTTTTTAAAAGAAAAATAATGGCAATTTTTCAGTAGTATTCTTGTTCTTAATAATTAAATTTCCTACTTTACATATGTATGGATTATTTACTCTTTAACTTGCTTCTTTTTTTTAATAATTCTCAAGGATTGCTTAGATTAAATAATTTTAATGAAAGTAAAACAAACTACAATTGATAATTTGTTGTTTAATGTGTGCTCATTTTTGGTTTTTATATTTATAAAATTGTATTTTTAGATAGCTGTTTTTTTCTTTCTCGCTATGTTTCATATTTTACTGGTGTAAATTTAATTGCTTTTTATGTAATCTTTTCAACAGAATAAAACTAAAAAGTGAAAAATGTACACAAAGTTAGTAAAAAACAGTGTGTTACAAGCATATGTAAACTGCAGTATAAAGCTATTGGCACTTTTGTGACCTTAAAAATGTTATGTTTCACTTTTTTGTTAACTCTCTAAAAGATTAAATGGAATTAGTTTTTAAAATATTATGTTAAGTTTAGTATAGTTTATACAATTGATTTACTCTTATACAAAGTAAAGACCAGACCAAAGAAAGCTAGATAAAAATTCAAAAATATTTTGTAATAAGATTTTCAAATGTGTTTTGATTTATTTTGAAATTGTTTTCTTGTAGATTGAACCTGTAAAAGCTGAAGTAACTCAAATTATGGATCAGGAAGAGAGTGTTTCTTTAGTATCTCAAGAGGTTGAAACCAGTCCAAATCACAAAGTTGAAGAAGAATTGGATGAAGAAGAAAAACAAAAACAGAGAGTATGATAATAATATTATTATTAAATTAAATGAGGTTTGTGTATCTGGTCAGTAATTTATGTTACAATTGTATATAATTATAATTTTTATAAAATTGTTATAATTGATTCCAACTAAACCTAATATTTACTGCTAATACTGAGCAATTATTGGTTAATTTGCACTGAATGTGTTCCTTGCAGATGTTGAAAATAAAAACGTGGATGACAGAAACACTTTTAGGGGTTACAAATGACGAAATACAATCCCTCTGCAATGAGGTCTATTTTGAAATTAAAAAATCAGGTGTGTATGCAGTTAAAAGGTTCTGGAGGTTATTAAGGCCCCCTCAGGTTGCAAAGAAAACTAAATGTGAAATAAAAATCATAGAAACATTTCAACTTTTTTTAATATATAATTAATCACACATTTGTCTTGATACAAAGTAGTGTTTAAAATAAAAAAATATTTAAATCGTTTATTTTTTTTGTTATTAGATAACTGATATCATATCTGTTATGGTTAGTGTTTGCATTATTTAAATTCATTTAATTATCAATTTCTATGTTTGTTTTTTTTAAAAAAAAAGGTGGTCAAATTAAAGAATATTTAAACTAAACCTGATATAGGCAACTTTATACATATATTGCTTTTTATTAAAGTGGTTTCACAAAACGTTACATTTATTCTACAAAATAGTTAATTACCATTTGTTTATACTATGTATATATCAGGAGGAAAAGTATTAGTTTTAAAGAAGCTGAGAAAGGTTATTATTGATGTTATATTTTATTAAATTGAAATAATTATAATAGAATTGATTAGTTAACAAATTATTTTAAAATTTTCTTTTAAAAAAAGGTGAATATTTAATAAAAGGTATATAAACTCCAAAGAAGGTCTTAATACCCTCTGGTACCTTAGATTATTTTTACTCTTTGTTGTGGTAAATAATTATCTTTTTAATATCTTCTCATTTTTATTTAATTTTTTATTTTTATATTTCTTACAATAAAATCAAAGTTTTCTAAATTTAGTTAAAGTTAAAGCAACACAATTGAGAAAATCAGGTGGGCTTGAGGCTTTACGTTCTGCTGCATTGGGTAGGTTTTTATGCTTCAAATAATTTAAAAGAAAAATCTCCAAATTGAAGTCCCATATCGTCGTTGGCCAGGTAATATTTCACTTGTGTAAAAAGCAAAATTTTACAGGAGACTGAAAAAACTATATATTTCAATGAAATGAGGTTTTAAAAGTAAGAGTAAAAAACAAATAACTAACATATTATAATATAATTTGTTAGTTATTTGTTTTTTACTCTTACTTTTAAAACCTCATTTCATTGAAATATATAGTTTTTTCAGTCTCCTGTAAAATTTTGCTTTTTACACAAGTGAGATATTACCTGGCCAACAACGATATGCTGTTTTAAAAAAGTGTAGCTTTATAAAAATAACTTTTTAAATAGTTTTATATTCTCTATACATTTGAAAATACATATATGCCCATTTGCAGGAGATGGAGATGCATCGGCTAGTGACAGTGAAGAGGAATTGTCTTCTCCGAAGGAAATTAAGCCGGTTGAGCCGATTAAAGCTCCTGAAGTTAATCGAATATCTCCTGTACCTATTAAAACTCCTGACGTGCCATTAAAAGCAGTTTGCTCTGACAGAAGAGAAGAAAAATTGCAGGCTGAAATAAAGAGTTTAGATATATTAATTCAAGCTAGAAAACAGCAAAAAATTAACGCGGAAAAGAACCTTGAATTAAAACGCCATAAAGACACTGTTATGTCAAAAAAAGGTCGAAACGAACATCAAACTTCAGACAGTGACGAATCAACAAGTAATTTACGTAAAAAACGAAAACAATCTTCGAGTAGTTCCTCTGAGAGCGAAAGCGAAGAAAGTGATAGTTCGGACAGTGAAACAGTTACTAAAAAAAGAAAAAGATCTAAACATCGCCAACAATCCCCAAGTAGACATAAAAAAAACAAAAAAAAACCCAAACGACTCGAAAGTTCTAGCGAATCGGATCATAAGAAAAAAAAACGAAAAAGAAAAGAACTTACTTCATCTTCTGATGAAAGTTCCCATTCGCTGCGTAAAAAAAAGTCAAAGGGTAAGAAGCATAAACACAAATCAAGAAGTCATTCTAGGTAAACGTTTTCCTTTTTATATTCAATAATACGTGCATCATTGCGATTTTTTTAAATTTTTCTATTGAACAGGTAATAATGTTTTGCGTTTTGTTTTACAATAGTATTTTATAACTTTGAATTGATAGTTTTTGCAGCAAGCTTGACAAAATAGTTCATCCATAGGTCCCCTAAACATTCAAAACAGAGAAGGTAGCAAAAGATAGCGATATTTTCAGAATTTAATGTTCGGAAGTCTTTTGGGAAGATCAGTACGAAATCAATTGAAAAGTTTATCGGAATCGATTCTTTCGAAGTGTTATCACGTTTATCGTGTCGCGCTTATGTTTTTTTAATAGTATTTTAAAGCTATAGATAATTAAAAAGCTTTGAAATGGTATTGTAAATTATTTTAAAATTGTAATAAAAAATCGAACTACTCCAACATCCTTGCAAGGGATTAATAGAATATTTTTGTGTTTTTTTTTTTAATTATTATCACTTGATTTTGATAAACAGCTGATTTAAAGAAAATATTTCGTGGATTAGAAATTTCGTAATAAAAAGTTTTTTTTAGGACCCAGTTTAATGTTAGGGTGTTATTTTATTTTAGTGATAACTTTGAAAAATGAAGTAACTCATAGCTTGTCTATAAAAGTGGCGGTTATTTATGTCGGAATTACTCTTGAAAAATATCAATGCTCTAGCAAATTATCTTGAGGTGCCCCAAGATCTTTGAAAATTTAACGGGTCCCTTATATTGCAATAAAAAGTTTTTCCAAAGTATGTCATGTTGGGTCTCAAATGAAGCGAAATTATATAAAATCTTTAAACTTTTCAAAGTAATCTTTTTTTTTATTATTATAAATATTTATAATTATTACTATTTATTTTACTGCATAAAAAAAGATCTAGATAAAAATGAAACGTACGTTTTTGTAAGTTTATCCTAATAATATTTTTTTGTTTGTTTTATAAAATTTGATCACAGTCAGTTATTGGCCCCTCTTTTAATATTGGTGTCAGTTTTTTATACTCCTCTCTAAAACAAAATTATAAAATAACTTAAGTTTTTCTTTGGCTTACAATTATTCGGAACAATACTAAGTTAATGTAAAAACTATGACTAATTGTTCGTTTAAATTTTGTAGAAAGTTGCTTCTGAGTTTTGATAGTATTTGTATTATAAAATTTTCAGTATTGCTCATATGGCAATCAGAATGATTATTTTCTTCCTGCAATCACTATTTAAATCACAATGAGGATGAAAGTACCTTTGAAATCTTCTCATAGATGGTGTAAACATGAACTTTAAAAAGAAAAATTTAATTGCCATTGTTTTGGTCTCGACCCCACCCCCTCGTTGTCAATCATCGTCAAATATTTCAGCACCCCTCTCTTTTTTATGGATGGCTGAGCAGCTTGTGTCGACGAGATTTGCTCTGAATTTGTGACAGTTGTAATCTGAAAATTAAAGTTATTAAAGATTTTTGTAATTATATTTTATATATATATTTTTTTATTAATCACCCTCTGTAAAATATATTTACAAGGTAAAAATACTAAGAAAAAAGAGATAAAAAAAAAAGTCACTAATGAATGTTTTCTTCAAGTGTGTTTTTAAAAATTGTTCGCTATTGTTTTAAATTCCAACATTTAACTGCCTGTACCAAAATATAAAGAGTAGCTTCAGAAATTACATTCTCTGAGTCTATAAGTTTTTTTAACCAGCATTAAGGTTTTCATATTTAGTTTATGAATATCACATAATTCTTTTATATCATCTAAAAACGAAAATTTAACTGAACAGTAGTTAAATTGAAAGTTAATGATTTCAAAGGTTGCTTTATTGTTTAAAAGACAGATAAATAGATTTATTTTGTTTTAATGTATATAATTTGACATTTCCTTAATTTTAAAAAGTGTATATAGATTCTACTATACTTGGAGGCATTAAAAAGCGATTTTACTGCGCTCTTTCCAAGTGTGTCGAGCCTTTTCATTGTTGACTCTTTATTTTCACGGAGCTCTAGATCGTGGGTTAGCGTTGGAACTGCTAATAATTTATATAATTGGATATTAGACCTTGGATCTACAAACCGGATTCCAGAATGAAACAGTGTTTTCACCGTTGCCTGGAAATTTGATACCCTTCTGTCAATATTCATTTTATTAAGTGAAGCAAAAATTGATATATTTGTATCCCAAGTAAAACCGAGATGATTAAGTTTCCCATGAGGTTTAATTTGATGGTCGTCTAGGGATATTGTGCAGTTCTTTATTTGTCTTTTTCCAGAGAGTAAAAGTTCTGTTTTGACAGCATTAAGCTTTATGCAGTTTATATTGTTGTACATTTTAAAAGTTGTAATAAGTTTTTTTTAGGCTTAAGAGAGTAGAACCGAGAAGAATGATGTCATCAGCATAAGCTACAACCCCAGTCCAGTTTCCATATATAGTAGTACCAACAGTGACACCATTTTTTATAGTTTCGAGTGGCTTTAATTTTATTAAATAATATGAAACATAGTAAAATGTGCAAAACAATGTTCAAAAACAACTTCCAAAACATTTACAATAATTAATATAACACTTAAAACAACTATCTATAATTTAACGTAATATGTCAAAATAAAATAATTGCACAAGTACATGTATACTGACATAAGTATGTATACTGACATTATAATGCTGTACGCTTATATGTAAATAGATTTTATAAATGCAAAATAAAATAGAAAATAAGTAAGATTTCAGCATAAGATTAAATTTTAAAGATTTTTTACTTATAGAAACCTTTTCCTTTTTTTTTCTTGATAAAGTTTGTCGATTAGAGAATCTATATCATATGATATAGATTCTCTAATCGTACTTGTGCAATTATTTTATTTTGACATATTACGTTAAATTATAGATAGTTGTTTTAAGTGTTATATTAATTATTGCAAATGTTTTAGAAGTTATTTTTGAACATTGTTTTGCACATTTTACTATGTTTCATATTATTTAATAAAAGTTTTATTAATCTGCATTGCTAGATAAAGTTGATAAATTATTTAAAGTTTTTTGGCTTATATTTGATCTTAAGAAACTTTTGATCAGTTTTGAAAAACTTTTTTTATTGGAACAATTTGTTAAAATAAAGCTTAAAAAGATTCTCAAAACTGTCTTAAGATTTAGAAGTGCAATTTCTAAATTTTTTTCTTTTATCAGCTTTTAAATAAATAAGTGTGTCATAGCTGTTTCTTGATATTTTACTTTGATAAAGTTATGAAATTGCAAAATTTCATTAAACAAATACATATCGATATATTCATGATATTGTTCAATGATTTTTTCAACATTTTTCTTCAGTTTCGCATTATTGATGTTCTCATTAATCAAAAATCCAAATAATGTGTAGTTTTTGATATAAAATCGTCCTTTTATTCAAATTTGAGTGAATTGCATTGACAACTTCGGTAAAAACATCATTTTGGAGTCTTTCTTTTGGGCTTATTATGACACGTTTTTCGTGGTTTGAATCATCAAAGAACATTTTCTTTGTTCGATGCTTTCTATATGAATATTCTGTTTCAGGATGGAAAACTTTAGATTAAGCTTCAAAATCGTCATAGTTGTCTTTCAAGTTCTGAATGTAATCTGCCAGCGAAGGCAGAAATAAATAGCATGTGTCAAATGTTATTTTTGGATCTTGTAAAGCTTTTGACACTGAGTTTATTATTTTTAGAATTGAGTTCCAGAAAAGTGTTTGTACTGCAAATTCATTTTCTTCTGTTTTCTGATAAAATATTCTGTTCTTCAGCTCTCGCTATTAATTAAAAATTTTGATCTCCTAAAATATCCGTTAAGGAACTCAAAAGACTTTCAAAACAGATTTTGATTACTTTCACCGAACCTTGCACTCCATCTTGTTTCCGAAAGTGGTTTGATCATACGGGCTGATTTTTTTTCAAAAACACTCCATCTTTTTGTTGACGATAAAAAATAGTTGTAAAATTGTTAAACGATGCCAAAATAGTTTATAGTTTCTAGACAAACATCAGCTCTAGAAGATCCAGCCAAGTTTAAAAAATGTCCAGTGCAAGGAAAATATTTTGCAAGATTTTTTTTTTCTAATATTTTTGCTTGCATTTCTTTATATTTACCCGATATATTAAAAGCGTTATCATATGGCTGAGATCTGCAGTCTGAAAAGTTGATTCCAATTTTATTCAAGAAGTTCACTGTAACTTCGGCTAAGTTTGATCCGGTACGACTTTCAATTTGCATAAACTGTAAGAATTGTTCAATTTTTTTGTGAGTTTTATTATGCACGTATATTAGAACAACACAAAGTTGATCGTGATGAGATAAGTCAGGCGTAGAATCTACTGAAATTATTTTAAAAACAATATTTTGAAACTTTTATGTAGAATCTACTGAAATTATTTTAAAAACAATATTTTGAAACTTTTATATCAGTCACGAAAGTTATCAGAACATTTTTTGCCATTAAAGAAACCAAGTCATTAAAAACTGTCTTTGACAAGTATGAAGTTTTTCTTGAACCAATTTGACCGTAACGTGTAATGTGTCTGATAGGATTAGATTAACTTTTGCATTTAGTTTAAGAAGTCTAAGGATTTTTCCATTACTTTGTTCTCCAAACATTTTGTTGGAACATCTAAATGCTAGATTTTTTTCCACGAAATTACAAATTACAGCTATCACTCGCTTTAAAACCATTCTCCAATATTTCTGTCCTTTTTTTGATTCTTCTTCAAGTTTGTTATCCAACGTGTTGTGACTTTTTCTAATTTTTTTTTTTCTTTTTTTCTTTTGCTGTTTAAATAAATAATCAACATATATATATACAAGAAAAAAATAAAAATATGTTCGTAGAAACAAAGAAGACAGTAAAATCTTGTCAACAAGCACCGTTTTTGTATATACAATAAAAAATAAAAACTGTTCTTTTTTTACAATGATCTTTATAAAATAAAGAGTTAAACAGACAGGGGCTCAAAGAAGATGAAAATGACAATACGTCATCGCAATCTTTTCATAGAGCCCCTTTATACATTTTTAATATAATATAGATATTAAATTAAAAACCCTAATGGGCATAAAACTGCTGCGCTAATCAGTAAATCAAAAAAAGATGAAATAAAACAAATATTAAAATAATTAAAATTACTTGGTGATCCCTTAAAGCACAAATGATTCTCAAATTTTAAAAATTTCCTTTTTTATTAGAAACTTAAATGAACTTAATGACTTTCCCATACATTTGAATCCTTTTCGATAACTATTCCATATATTTAGTCCTCGATGTGCAATGCTATATTCAGCATATTTGTTAAAGCTTAGAGGCAGTTTATATGAGTTACTAATATTTGCTCTTAGATAACAGTTTTCATTTATGTTTATTTCAAACTTGTTATTAAAGTTTGAAGGAAAGAGATTATTATTGAATCGATACATAAAAATTAAATGCTGATAGATATTTATTTCATAAACATCCATCATTTTCATATCTTTCATTATAGGTTTGACGTGCTCACGCTTATTTTTAGAGTAAATGATTCTGCTAGCATGTTTTTGTAGACTATAAATTTTTTTAAGTTTTGATGGTTGCGTTCTCGCCCATGTTATGTTTGTATAGCTGATGAAGCAATGAATTAGTCCAAAATATATTAGTTTGAGACTTTGTTTGTTGATATATGAGCGAACTCGAAATAATACCAATTATATTAGTGATTTTAGATTGAATATATCTTATTTGAGGAAGCCAGGATAAATTCTCATCAACAAAAACTCCTAAGAATCTAATACTGGCTTGTTTTTTAATTAAGTTATCATTTAAGATAAGGTCAGGCAACTTAAGAGGAAGGTTTTCTTGTGTTTTTTTATGGAATAATATATAGTTTGTTTTCTCTGAGTTAAGTGAGGTTTGTTTGCCCTAAACCAATCATTTACTTTATTTAGTTCAATATTCATATTTAAGTATAATTTCTTGATATCATTGTTAGTAAGAAATATATTTGTATCATCAGCAAACATGACTGAATTAAGTTTTAAAGATGCATTTCAAAAATCATTTATAATAATCATTAAAAAGCATTAAAAATAGTTAAATAAGCCATTAGAGCTTCTCTGTGTTCTGTAGAATTTTTGTGACTTTTTAAAAGTGAAATGGGATTTTTCCAGTCTATTAAACCAGCTGAAGCAAGACAAAAACAGGAAATTTAAAAAAACTTGCATACAAAGCAGTAAAGATTTCCTTTTGCTGGCAAGTAAATCAACCATTCAGGATAGTATTTTTCACCATTTGCTCTGTGGCCTTTAAAAAAAGATTTTGAACAAAAGCAATCGTGATCTTTTGTAAAGCTGTTTTGATTCATGGAAATCATTATCTTACGCTTTTAAAATCCATTTTTGTCTAATCGATTCATTTTCTAAATAAAATAAAATAACCAGGGCCGTACCGAGCCAATTTTGCGCTTCGGGCAAGAAAAGAAAATTGCGCCCCTCTTCCCCTCCCTTCCCCCTCCCCCTCCTTAAAAAAAAAAGAGAAGAAAATTAAACGAAAAAAATGATTTATTGATTACAAAATTTATTACATCAAGTTATAAGTCATTAAGGTTGCACAAACTTTAGTTCAATGCCACTTTTCTGGCTTTTCTTGAGGCAAATTCACTAATTACATCATCAAAATCAATGTTGTTTGCCACTTTATTTTCAATTGAAATTATAGCCAAACTAGACAAACGTTCTTGACCAATTGTTGACCTCATATAGTGTTTTATGAGCTTAAGTTTACTGAAACTTCTCTCACACGTAGCAACTGTAACTGGTATGGTGAGGAAGATGCGAATAGCAATTGTTGTGTTGGGATAAGCATCGGTCAAAGAATTTTTATAAATGAGCTGCAAAATGTCGATCGGGCTAGATTTTTCAAAGTTGTCCATCATTGCAGCAGCTTGATATTTAAAGCTTGCCATTTCTGACTGGAAATCGGAAAAAAATATATCTGCCTTGTCAATTTGAGATAAATTTGCAGCTTTTTTCTTGAGTTCATCCACTGAACTTTTAGAGAGTGAATGCCCACTGAGGTAGCCAAAATCAGAGGATACAGCAGACATCAGCCTCAAACCGCCACTCTATTTGTGTAATAATGCTGTCAAACACAAGATTGCACTGAGATCCGAATTCTGTTTCTGCTGTGAGAAGGTGAGAGTCATCTTCAGCTTCATAAAGTGCTATTCGCTTCACTTTGCGCTTCCTCTTAATTGGAAAGCCACCATCAATTCCACTCTGGTTAGCTTTTTCTGTGGCATCTTTGATAATATTGTCCATCCCAACATCTCAAAAATTCTGAATGAAAGCCTTCAACCATTTCATTTTTTTACGGCAATGTCAATTGAAATAGTTTTTGACTGAAGCAGTTTGTTTTCCCGGTCAATTAGAGAAAGAATTTGACACCAGAAATCCAACAAACACAAAAAACTGAAATCAATATGAATGAGAAGTTCTTTTGCACTGCTAACTGTGACAGCATTTGTCATGGGATTGTGGATAATGGATTCCAAAACTTGAAGAACATCTTTGATTTTTCTGTGCAATGGTGTAATTGCTTCTTTTTTGGTAGACCATCTTGTGTCACTATTTTCCTTTAATGAGATGGTCAACGTTTTCATCAGTTTTTCCCATCTTGACGTGAAGCTTGAAAAATAGTTAAAGATGGCTTGAACCTTTCCAAAAAACGTAATCATGAGTGGGGAAACCTCAGCAGCATGAACACCAACAAGATTTAAAGTGTGAGCCGCGCATGGAACAAATCTTGCTGACTCATTAAAAGAATGGATATGAGCCATTTTTGAGTTCATCCACTGAACATGGAACAAATCTTGCTGACTCATTAAAAGAATGGATGTGAGCCAGCTTTGACGCCATTGTATTTTCCAGACATATTGGCTCCAATGTCATAGCCAATGTAGATAGGCCCCGGCAATCGGAAATGCTTAGACCATCCTTCTCCAATTTTTCACTTATCTCTGTTGCAAGACCTTTTCCGGTTTTTTGGTGAGATTCAATGAAGTCCACAAAGCTTTCCTTAATTGTGCAGGTTTCATCACTGATGCGGACATACCTGATGATCTGAGTCATCTGCTCTTTGTGGGAGGTATCTGGAGTGCAGTCAAACAGAACAGAGTAGTATTTAGCTTCTTTGATGTTTGACAAAAATTCTTTCCTGACTTTCTGCCCAAGTAACTCAATCAGCTCATTTTGAATTCAAGGAGAAAAGTAGGATGTTGTGGTTTTATTTGCTTTAACAAACGCAATGTGTCCAGCCACTAAAGGATAATAATGGCTAATCAACTCAATTAAGCTCAGAAAAATGCCACTGTTTTGTTGACCAATGTCTTCTGTTGTTCCCCGAAGAGCAAGATTGTTCTTGGCACAGAAAAAAATTGCATCAACAATCACTTTTAAGATATCTCTCCACTTTTTCATCTCTCCACTAATAACTCTCTACAGATCAGAATTTAGGGTCTTTCCTTCCTTGAGGTTTTTTTCAAGAGTTTTCCAATCAGAATAGCATCTTTGGTGTTCATTGTTGTTTTCATGCTCAGGAATTCTTGGGTTTAGTTTTTTCCAGTCACAAAACCCTTTAGAAATTTCTGAGAAATTGTTGGTTTTTGTTGTTAAAAATAACAAACAGCAAAAATAAAATAAAGAATCTTTTTTATTGCTGTACTGCAGCCAAGTGCAAACAAATTTTTTACCATTGGGATGAATTTTTTCATACCATTTTGAGCTGAAGTGTCGCATTCTGTTGTCAAAATCACACAGCGTGTTTGGGAAAAATTCTCTTTTGTCTTGCTCTGGCCTATGCTCAATAAAAAAGCATCTTGTTTTGTCCGTTATTTTAGGCCATTTTGCTGGATCCCTATGTTGAAAATTTTCTTCCGAGGCCACTGGAATTTCTGAGATTTCTGAATGAAGTTCATCCTCGTCCATTTCAGCTGGGCCTGAAAGCTAGGCATTTTCATCTTCCCTGGTTGGTTCTGAATCAGTTGTGCAAAATTCTTCTTGACTTTGGCTGATGAAAATCTCCTTTTCAATTAATTCCAAATGATGATCTGAACTCAATTAAAGTCAATTATAGGATCTGTTGAATTGTCATTAATTTCAATACAAATATCCTCTGAAATAATTTGTTTCTCCACTGAGTTTGTTTCCAACCACTTTTTGAAACAGTTTTGTAGTTTCTCGTCACTTTCTTGGCGCTGTTTTCTTTTCTTCTTAAATTCAGCACCAGATAACTTTTGGGTTCGACTCATAATAGAATTATAATGCTCAAAAGTTATCAAAGGTATATTAGTGTTGTAGGGCGCTTTTTTATTCAGTATATGAGCTTTAATATCTAAGAGTTTGTGTCAAGAGGCGGAATTTTAATTAATTTTCTTATCAACAGCAGCGACGCCGTAAAAATTAGTTTCATAAACTGGTTATTGTTTTTTTAATTTATTAAAGTTTGCGCCCTCCCAATTTTGGAGCCTCAGGCCGCGGCCCGGCCGGCCCCGCCCTTGGTACGGCTCTGAAAATAACTAAAGTAACAGACTTGGTCAGGAAAGGCATGCGATCACACTCTACTCCTGACCACGCATATAATATTTAGTAGCACAACTTGGCCACGACTTGTTTAGATGTTTGAGAAAATTAAAGTTTAAGTATGTTTATCTATGTCCGCATAACAATTCATTTTTAAAATACACGCTAAAAGAATTAACTTCATAACTTTATTCTTTACTAAAAATATTTAAATATTTTTCACTTAATTTTTGAAGCTTTAATGGCTTTTTTTATAGGCTGGATTTAATTATAGGTTGACTAGGCCGACTAGACCGCGGCCTAGTCGGCCTATAATTAAATTCAGGACTGGTCATGACCGCCACATATGGCGGATATACAAAAATATGCACTATGCTCTGTCAACAAATTCTGAGAGTATTCAAAATAAAAATTTAATCTAACTGAGTATTCAAAATTAAAATTTGAGTAATGATAAAAAATAGTTTGATCTATGTAACTTGCTAAAAGTTTTTATATCAGATAATTGATCTCAACATTTTATATCGGATAATTGATCTCAAATCGGATAATTGATCTTAATCCACATGGAGTATCCATATTATTTTAGCGACTTTTAATTGCTGAAAATGCATTATCTTATAATCTACAATGGTTTAATACACTTTCTTTTAGAAGATTGCATACATTATATAAAAACTATAGCTGAAAATTTGGCTAAAAACTAATAACTATAAATTGAAATAACTTTAAACGTTTAAAAAAAGAGGTTTAAAAATAAAAGTTAGCAAAAAACAGTTTTAAAAATTAAACGAAACCAATAAAATAATGAAAACATAGATGCTTAGATGAATAAAATAAAACAGAAACAAATTGATGTACTTGTTTTGATAACCTCTTTTCAAGTTATATATATATATATATATATATATATATATATACATACATACATACATACATACATACATACATACATACATACATACATACATACATACATACATACATACATACATACATACATACATACATACATACATACATACATACATACATACATACATACATACATACATACATACATACATACATACATACATACATACAAACATACATACATACATACATACATACATACATACATACATACATACATACATACATACATACATACATACATACATACATACATACATACATACATACATACATACATACATACATACATACATACATACATACATACATACATACATACATACATACATACATACATACATATATACATTTGAGGATCATTAAAGACCAAATAAAATTACAACCGTTGGTATGGCGGATGGTAGGGACGTGTAAAGTAAAATTCTTTATTTTCTAGAAAAATATACAAAAATTGAAAAAATGCTCCTTAGATTATAATTATCTAATTAATTTTGAATAAAAAAAAAATAATCTGCTTTTTTTTTAACTTAATATTTTTGAGGGGTATTCTACTTTAAAAGTTGTTCGTGTAAATTTTTCTTCCAAGGGATCGTCTATAAATTACGCAACGCAAAATTTAAATAAATTATTTATTAAATGGCTATTAAATAGCTCGGTATAGTTAAGGCGATTTACAAATTATTTGAATTCTTTAGTTTGGAATCAGCAAGATTTTATCAGCGTATTATGTCTAACCAAGAGCTCTAGATATTATATATTTTTTTTGCTTTAGGTTTTTTTAATATTTAAAGAAACTTTTCTTTTTTTATGTATAATTTTTTATTACCCCTAATAATGAATCTAAAGAACACCATTTTGGAGTCTTTAGATCATTTTCGTTTATCGGCAAATTTAGTTAAAATCTTTTGAAAAAGTGTCTAACCCACTATAGGTCCTAGTTCTAATCTGTTCTGACGTATATTAATTATATATTGATCTCAAAATCCAATAACTCTATCAATTTTCACAAAAAATACTAGAATTCTGACCAAGAAAGGGCTTGTAATTAAGAAAAATTGCAAAAAATCGATCAGAACAGATCATATTACTAAACTATGATGCTCATTTCACCTAAACAACTGATGATATATGAATGTTGCTTTTTTGTTTCCCGAGCGCTCGATCGCCTCCCGACAACGTCAAAAAAACCCGCCTACTATAAAAATTCTTTAAAAATTAGTTATAAAAAATCTTCACTAAAAAAAATATGTTATTATATTTTTTTAATGAAGCGTAACAAAGAATATACAATAAGAAAAAAATTTTCATTTATAAACATTTTTTTTAATGAAATCAAAAAATAAACCATTACAACAATTTGAAACTACAACTAAAGTGGCGGTTGTAAAACCTTATAAGTTGGACAAACCTATCGATTACGGTGGTACTCACGATACACATGGAAATCATATTCGAAATTTTGAAGTGCGTTAATCGAAAAAAGTTTGCTACAATTATAGCATTGTTATCAGTTTTTATTATCATAGTACTTGGAGGTTATCTATTTGGAGCGTTGATAGGCGGTTTTATTATATTTGGCACAGTATTGGGTTGTTGTATCATTGAAAAATTATTTTAATCATGTATATCATTAATTATGTTATATTGATGTTGAATTGTATATCAGTTCCTTTTATAGCATTAGGATTTTTTATGTATGTTATTTTAGTAGAAGGTTTACCTATGTTGTTTAATATAATACGTTGTGGAATAGCTTTGTATTTTTTTATTGTATTTCATGTGGTATATTATATTATTGAAAATTATAAAAAAGATAGAGAAAAAAACATTGTAAATAGATTTTTATGAACTATGTTAACATATATTAAATACAATTGCTTTTTACAAAAAAATTATTTTCCAATATTATTGATTCCGTAAGAAATTCCACTTGAAATAGCACCACCCAAAACAGCTTTTCCAATCGTAGGTAAAAGAGCTGGTACAAAACGGGATGCCACTGCAGCTAGTATTGGCAAAAATTTTCCACGCATACGTCTTCGACCGGGTTCTTTTAAGGGTGGCAAATAGACTCTTCCTTTTCCTCTTTTTTTGCCTGCTCCTTTAAGGTAGGTAAATATGCTCTTCCATGACCTTTTCTTTTACTTTTTCCTTGCATTATTGTTTTTAAAGGTAGTAAAAATTTTCCTCTTCCTCTTTTTTTTCGCATTTGTGATGAATGATGAATAAAAAAAAAGTGATAATAGAAAAAATATAATTTTTTTTCATAAAGATCTATTTAAATAGATTATAAAGATTTCTAGATGAGCTTCTTTCATGAATATCATATGTTTAATTCGGTCAATTTATTACGCGTAAAGTCAAAAGCGTATTTTTGCATTTTGGGTATTTTTTAGTTTATATAATGAGCGATTACATATGTAGCAATATCGTTTATTGCTTCTCCGAATCCTCGAGATTTTTTATTTCTTTCCATTTTTTTTTTCCTTTCCACGAGGTCTTTTTTATTTTACACAAACAACAAAAGTTCTTCTATAATTATAAAGAGTAATTTTTTTTATAAAAGTGCATGCTATTTCGGCTGGCGTTAAACAATTTTTGCTTAAATGATCGCTTTCTTTTTTTGATTGTACTAAAAATAACATACAATGAGGTACAAGGCTGTTTTGATATTTCCTAAATTAACTGAAATTTCATTTGTTCCTTTTACATTTGTAACGACTTGTTCGTAATGAGCAAAACGAAGTAAAATATAAGCTTCATCTTTTTTACTGTTGATATGTAAAGTTTTTTCTGATGGTAAACTAGGTTTTATTCTATAGCTATTTATATGAATAGTAGGATTTTTGATAGCTAAACCAACGTTAGCAAGAGCTATTACTTCTGCGTCAGTATAAGGTCTTACAAATTCTAAAAGTTGATTCATATCATTTTCAATGTAAAGTTCAATTTTAAACTCTTTTCCTTTTCCATAATAAGTTTTAATTTGAAAAAATTCGCTTAAACATCTTAAGGGTACTCTAAATTTACAACCTTTATCACCGGTTAATTGAGCATCATATCTAGTTTTTAATTCTGTTTGATAACCTGCAGGACCTCCGTTAGCAACTGTCATTGCCTGATCTCTAATATCATCGTTAGGATCTTGTGATTGAATTAGTGTTTTTGTTTCGTTATAACTAGCACCGTTGGGAAGATCATCTTTTACTAAACCTAAATTTTGATTAAGGTAATTTTCTCTAAAACCTTTCAAATAACTTTTTTTAAGGAGAAATTTTGAAACGAAATAAAAGTACTATTAGTTATAACTTTGTTTGCACAAGAATTATTTTTTTGAAAATTAGGATAAATTTTCATCGTTTTAAATAAATAATAAATAATGTTCGCTCTTAAACATAGATTATTTAATAAATCGACATCTGCGGCTGCGTTAGTAAATTTTGTAAAGGTGCTTAAATTTTTATATAGGTGTAAATCAAAATCTAATGTATAATCTTGAGGATACGACCATTCGTTTAATTTTATAGTAAAAGTAATTAAATTTGCTAAATCTGAAGTTAAATCATGAGTAAATTTTTGATAACCGATAGCTATTACTTCGTCTTGAGGTTGAGCTGTTTTAAACCTGGATATTTTTCGTTTAAAACTGCATTGTATTCAGCGCTTATATTACCGCTAGTTGCTTCTTGTAATAAACGATTTTCGTCTTCAGCTTTTGCTAACACATCTTCGAGTGTAATATGACCGTCTGTGTTGGGTGTGTAACGGTTTCCGTCGCCAGCTCTTATATATTTAGCTGTTGAAGCTATTTTATAAAAAATATAATTTTTTTTTTTTTTTTATAAATGTTTTTTTCTATTTATTCATCCTATTGAGTTGATTCTTTTGATTTAATTTTGAATTTTCAATATCTAAATTAATTAAATTTCTATAGTATCTTCCTTTAGCGCAAAAATTTTTTTTATTTTAATAGAAAGAAAAAAAACTTATTTCTTTTTATATTTTTAATATAAACAAATAAAATAAATCACATCATTTTATATTAAACAAAAATTTAAATGTTAAACGCATGTCACTTTTTGACTTGTATTTTTTTTGACTAAAAAAAACTTTTGACTATAATTTATAGTATAATTTATAGTCAAAAGTATAAAATATAGTATAAAAAAAACTTTTGACTATAAAAACACTAAATGGCGAGAACAAAAATTGTCAAAAGGAAAAAAATGGAAGAGAATAACAACGATGATTTAGAATTTTTACCACACGATATCAATCGTGAAGTGATTATCATTGAAGATGAAAGAGATATATACGATCGTTTATTTAATCTAAAAACAATCGAAAAATCTAACAATGAAAAATCTAATGTCGAAAAAAACGCCGTTCATCTGATGATAGGAAAAGTAAGTTGTTTTTTTTATATATTTTTTTTTATTTCTTGTAAAAGACAACAAGTTTTTTATTCTTTATTCTACAAGTTTTTTATTCTTTTTTTTTTTAAAAAAAGATAATAATTAAAACCGCAAAAAATGATGCCAAACGAATACAAAACTATTTATGTAATAAACTTGAACATATTTCTAAAAAATTGTAACTTTGTTTTTACAAAAATATATTATTTGTTTTGAAGCAGTTTGTGTTTGAATTGATTTTTTTCTCTAGGAACTGTTGTTTTTGTACGTGCCATATTTAGAGTATTTATTGATCTAGGACTATACTTTATTTTAGACATTTTTTATAAAAAATGACATTTAAAAGTTATATATATTTTTATTATAATACAAAACATCATGTTATTTATATACAAAATAACCAACTTAAAAATATTATTTTTTTAGATAAAAATGCGTTACATAATAATTAATAAAATCCAAAATGAATTATTGAGTGACGCCTTTTATAATAATTTTTATATTATTCAAAATGGTAAAAAGATACCTATTAAAGAAGTTCACCCATACAACTATCGGTAAGGTAATATTTTTTTTTACACTTTGACATAAAAAATCAATAAAAATTACAATAATATTTTTTTATAAAAATATTTTTTCTTATAGATATTGAATTAGAAAAACTTGAGCACTCGTTAAGTCGGTCCTTCACATTGGGATTATTCCCCACGTAAGTTTAACTTAATTATTTATATTTTTTTATAAAAAATATTATTTGTTTTTAATTCTCTCTATTTTTTTTAGTAAGTCCTGATCAACAATAAATTTTTTGTATATATTGTATCTTTAAAAACAACTTGTATATATTGTAAAAAATAAATTTGTTAGACTATTTTTTATGTTTTCTTTTTAATAAACAGATTTTTTAATATATATATATATATATATATATATATATATATATATATATATATATATATATATATATATATATATATATATATATATATATATATGTATATATATATATATATATATATATATATATATATATATATATATATATATATATATATATATATATATATATATATATATATATATATATATATATATATATATATATATAATAAAACCATATATAGGGGAACCTGTTGTACCTTTGACCACGTTATACCTTTGGTCACTCTACTCTGTTGGCTTACTATTATTATTTAAAAAAAACGGGAAGTGTCATTTGAAATAGTAGTCCATGACAACTCTTATCGTAAAACATTATACTTGGGATAGATGGTATTGATCCACAAGCAATTATAAGTTTTGACTCTTAAAAAGTAAATATTTGTGTTAATCTTATTCTGATTTTAAAACTGTGATAAATTGTTGTTTGATTCATCTACGACATTATAAACATTACCCAACATCTTTTTTTTGTTATGGAAAATTTTGGATGATTATGTCTGACCGTAAATGGGGATTAAGACAATAACTGTTAAAGAAACCCATCTCGTGTACCTTTGACCAGTCAAGGACGTTGTACCTTTGACCAATAAAAACTGCTTCCTCGGTAATTTGCGGACTTTAAGAGGGCAAGATTATAAAATTTATAATCTACCTTATTAGGCGTCGTCTGTGCTTTTTTGCTTTTTAATGCAAAATTGTTTCTAGTATTATGATGATGAAATAATTCCATTGAATTTTAATGCAATTCACTATTTATTCTTGAACCACTACTACACTTAGAATAATCAATTTTGTTAATTTAGTTAGTTGGACAGCTGAAGCAATATTATTGTCAAGTTCATTTTATTACCTAGTTTCTGCTCAGCTATAGGGAATTAAATGTATCGAAATAGTTAATTAATTTTGTTAATATATTTTAGTTTTAAAATGCCAAGGAGCAAGATTGGTGTTTTTCGCAAAAAGATTTCCGAAATGGATATGCTAAATGCAGTGAATTTTGTGCTTCAACAAAAAATGAGTTTAAGTGAAGCTGCAAGACATTGCAACATTAAAAAGTCAACTTTAATATATCAGTTGAAGCAGTTTAAAAAATCTGGTAGTTGCGAATATTTATATTTACATACCAAACCAAAAAAAGTATTCTCAACTGAAGAAGAATTAATTTTGGTAAACTACTTGGCAGATGCTGCAAATATGCATTATGGACTTACATTAAAGCAGATAAGATCCTTTGCATATGAGTATGCTTTAGCAAATCATAAAAAAATTGAAACTTCATGGATGAAAAATAAATGTGCAGGTGAACAATGGCTGCGAGATTTTCGCAAAAGATATAATAACAAGCTATCTCTACGTAAACCACAACCTACAAGTCTTGGTAGATCTTCTGCATTCAATAGAGAAACTGTAAGAATTGTATATAAAAATTACAAAAATGTTTTAGAACGTTATCATTTTGACCCATCAAATATTTGGAACTGTGATGAAACAGGAATTACCACAGTCCACGTACCACCAAAAATTCTAGCTCCAAAAGGTAAAAAACAAATAGGGAGCATAACTAGTGCTGAACGAGGCAACAATGTAACAATGATTGCAGCCATTAATGCTACTGGAAATAGCATCCCACCATTACTTGTATTTCCACGTGCTAAATTCAAAGACTACATGTTAAATAATTGTCCTCCTGGAAGTGTAGGAGCAGCTAATAAGTCTGGATGGTCAAATGAAAACATTTTTGTGCAATTTCTTGAACATTTTATTAGTAATGTGCGACCGTCAATTAAAAAACCTGTTCTTTTATTAATGGATAATCATGAGAGTCATGTAAACATTTCTGTTATTGAGTTAGCAAAAAAATCAGGCATAGTTTTAATGACATTTCATCCTCACACAACCCATAAAATGCAACCTCTTGATCGTGGTGTTTTTGGACCATTTAAAACTTTTTATAACAATGCCATGAATAACTGGATGATATCACCAGGCAATGCTGGTAAACCAGTCACAATTTATGATATATCTTACCTCGTTGGTCAAGCTTATCCTCATGCTTTTGTACCAAATAATATTATAAACAGTTTTAAATGTACTGGATTTTATCCATTTAATGAAAATATTTTTACTGATATTGACTTTTTAGCTGCAAATGTTACTGATAGGCCAATAGTGAATACTGAAGCTTGCCTTTCTAATGAGATTATTGATGTTAAAACTGCTCCATCCAGTGTACCATCAACATCATCTATTGTTTTAGGGGAAATCCCTACTGTGAGTTTACCATCAAGATCAATTGTTTTACCTGAGATAATACGACCTCATCCTAAAGCCAAATTAAGAAAAACAAATACTTCAAAAAGACGTAATAGAAAATCATGTATTTTAACTGATACCCCTGAAATTAAAGTTATTCTAGATTCAAAATCTAATAACCAACAGTTTAAAAAGACCTCTTCAAGCAAAAGAAAAAAAATGGCAAAGCAGATTATTTTTAGTCAGTCTGACATATGTTTAAATGATGAAAGCTCTAATGAAATTGATTTTGGAGTAAATATACTTGATAATGAAAGTGAAATTGTTTCTGGAGATTTTTTAATTGTCAAGTTGGCTGGAAAGAAATGCTCTAGATTTTATGTAGCAGAAGTTTTAGAAGTTGTTGGTATAGTTTACAAAATTAAGTATCTTAAGAAATCAGGAGACTTTTGTAACAAGTTTATAAGAGAAGATGACAATCTTTATGATTTGGAACTTAAGGATATTATTATAAAACTTCCACCACCAAGTATTGGTCATGGTTCATCTAAGCGTCAGTATCTTATGTTTGATGTTGATCTGACTATTTGCAATAGTTAATATATTTTACTCTTTTATCATTGTATTTTTTGTTGTCATCATTAAGATATTTTCTATAAAAAGCATTATGATCATATGTAAATGAATATAGACCGCCAGCTAACATAAGTTATAAAAATATATTTTTGCTCTTTTCTTATCTAAAATAATAAAAATAACTGTATATATTAGAAAATATGTTTTGTACAATTAAATCGCGTTTAAAGTTTTGGACCTTAATCCTAATTATTTCATGTAAGTAGCATCTAACTAAAGAAAATATGTGACTTTATCTAAATAGTTATAATAACTGATTTTATTGAAAAAAATTAGTAATACTGAGTATCGTAACTTTAATACACAAGTCTTTGCAAGATTGTAAGGATTGATTTTTCTAGTTTTTTTTTAGACAATTAGGATTGATTACAAAATAATTAGATTTTTTTTATTGATATAAGATGGACCAAAAGTTTCTATATAATATATAACAAGCTAAAATATTAAAAAGGGTTCAAACATTGCATGATTTTTTAATAATAACATTTTGGTCAAAGGAACAACGCGCATCGGTCAAAGGTACAACGTACGTGTTGTACCTTTGACCAATAGACTTCTTTTTTTAAACGCGGGAAAAAGATACTTCTTGGTCAAATGAAAAAAAAGATCTAAGTATAATTTTTGGGCAAAATATGAGAATATTATAAAGTTTGAATGGTTTGGATTTACTCAATAGGCTACGCAAAAAACGCCTTAAAGCAAAAAGTGGTCAAAGGTACAACAGGTTCCCCTATATATAATATATACGGTTTTATAATAGAAAAACTACTCTTTTTTTATAGACATGAATCGCTATTTTGAACTGATGAATATAAACAACTTTGAAAAAACAATCATTTTAAATCAAAGATATTTTTGCCAAATTCGTTGTCAACAGTGTCGAGCGTGTTTATTACGGAAGAACAATTAACTTAGAACAATTAACTTTGTATTTTTTTTTTATATAGAATATATATTTTTTTTAATATTAGTATATTTGATTAATATTAATTAAAACAGTATTTTTTTAAATTACTATTTCTAATAAATTTAAAAAAAAAAAAAAAAATTTATTATAACTAATATAATGTCTGTAAATTGTCTTTGTTCGAAAAAGTTTGAGCTTACAGTCCAAGAAGCGTTATTTGTAATGGAACACGCGAAATTATAAAATCAGAATATCTAAACTTTTTTCAATATCTAAAGAATAAAGATAATATTTAAAGAACAATAATTTTGTAAATTAATAATTCTTTGTAAATTTTTTATTAAAGATTATACTTTATATTTTTTATAATTTTTTTTTACACTTTTTTTTAACGGGTGTCGATCAGCCGCTCGGAAAACAAAAAAGCAACATTCATATATCATCAAACAACGTATTTATTTAAAATCTTATTCAAATTTGGACAAGCGATAGTAATTTTAGGAAGGTCTTCGGTCTGGGTTTTTTCGCTACAAACATTTATATTTTATGATACCGCATAATTTACCATTTTAATTTTTTTCTTCTTTTCATAAATCACAGACCTGATCAATTATCGGAAATATGTCGTTCTTAACAAAATATCATACAGACGTTATAATATTTTCAAATTGCCTTAACTACACCAAGAGATAACAAAAAAATCTCAAGTTTTCCCACGCAGAATTTTTAATTAAATCAAGCATATAAATAGCCCGTAAAAATAGCCAAGAGCAAAATAATCTTCCTATTTTTTAAGTAAGTTTTGCGTTGCGTAATTTATGGACAATCCCTAAACAGAAAAAAAAATCTTATCTCTATTTTCTTCATAATCTGGCAGTTCTAAAAAACAAGAATTAAAACATTTTTTGTCAAATCAACTTTTTTTTTTTTTTTTTGAGGGAGGGGGGTGGGGGAGAGGTGATGATTCTAGGTATTAAATGATTAGAGCTATTGGCATCATTAGTAACTGCTAGTGAAAGTTCACTTTAATTTCTTTGATTTATCACTACAACCAAGCACGATCAATATTTTGCTCTCTTTTATCAATAAGAAGAAATTTGAGCTTGTAGCGAGGATTAATAACAAAACAAAACATACTTTTCACCATTTGTAACAACCAGACTATCTTAATAAAAAAAATCTCTTATTTAAAGATGATGAAAGTTGTTTTCAGTGTTTGAGCTGTATCATTCTTATATGTATCTTATAGTTTCTATAGGGTTTTCATAAGACTAATAGGATTCCTATAAGAACCTTAAAGTAATAATAAAAGTATTCCAGAGGTTCTTAAGAATTTCAGTAAGAACAATAGAATTGCTCTACCGTAATCAAAAATGAGCCCATAGATTATACAGGATATGCAGTACGACCATAGAATTTTTTTTTTTTTTCTTTTTTTTTTTTATGTGCCCCAAGAACTCCTAACGGTCTAACCGCGGAAGTGCATTTAACCAGGAAGTTCACGCCTCCTTCCTTACCGTGACGCGAATTTATGTCCCTCGTTTCAAACCTGGATCTCCTGCTTAGAAAGCAAGCGCTCTAACCACTGCGCCACGGCCGCACATAATTGCTATAGGACTAAACTGTACTCCCAAAAGAATTAAAGGATTTCTATTAGAATTATAGGATTCCTATAGGAATAAACAATATTGGATAAAAAATACTAAATGATAGTATGTACTGTTAGATCTGATAAGATTTTAAAATAGAATAAAGTCATTAACAACTTTTTTTTAACACTATAGAATAAAGATTTTTACTGGATTCATGAGAAGATATTTAGTTTATTAGATTACCAGGCCATCAAGGAAGTAAAAAAGAAAAAAAAATCAAAAAGTACTATAGAGTTATCTATAAAAATTAAAAAAATTAAAATCCAACAAAAATACTGCATTATTAGGTCTTATCGGACTACAGGATGTATAAATCTTTTCTTTTTCACTCTAGAATTACAAGATTTTGATAGGATTTATATAGTTATTGTTTTGTTATTTATTACATCATTTACCATTGTTACGGGCATAATGTCCTCAATAAAAAATACTTTTCTCGTTAACATTACTGATTTGTTTTATCAAAGCAATACAAACATACATACATACAGTGCTGGATTTATAATAGGGCTTTTTAGACCAAAAGTTGGGGTCCCGAGTTTTGGCCAAAAAGCATATTATAAAAACTGGTTTGCATATAATAAAAACAGTTTTAAGTATATGTTCACAATCAAATAATGTTAACTCTAAATAAAAATGGACTTTAATTTCTTAACTTTTTTTTTTTTTGTTCTTTATTACAATATTTAATACAATATTTACAAATATATCAACAAGAAAAATTACATGCAAAGAAATCGTTAAAAAAAAATCAATAAAGAATAAAGATAAAGAACGCGGATACTCAAAGAAGACCATACAGGTCTTGTCACCGAGAACCGCTGTTGAAGAACTTTGAACTTAATTTAGATTTTAGAAAAAACAAAAATAAATAAATACAAATTTTAAACTTTTCTTCAGTTATGGTCTTTATGGCTTGAATTAAAATACCAATTCTTCTTAATTGCATGACTCAAGCGAAAACAATAATATCATAATATTCTTGATAAACAAATACGTCTCGCATCTTACTCGCATCTATACGATCACTGATTCTTGTTACTCAAATGTATCTTACAGTTACACTAATCTTAATTGTTAATTAATAAATAAACGAAAAAATTAGAATATGATTGCACTAGGTATATCCAAATGCACTTTAAGGTTGTTCAAAAGATTGTGTAGAAGAATTTATCAAATGTTAGTGCGTTTACGTTTACGCTTCCACCGACAAAAACCACTGTCAAAGAATGGTTATCTTTCAAAAGCATCATCATACAATATTTGCAGATACATCTTGAAATTGATTTAGCTGAACAATTAATTTCTTTAATAATAAATTATATAGAATGGGCAAATAAACAATTTATTTTTGTAATGGACCAACATTTTATACGTAAAAATTATATTATTCAATTTTTATAATTTTTTTAGAAAATAAAATGTATAAAAAAATTACATTTTTCTTTTAAAGAATATAAATCAAAAAAGGAAGCTGGAGATGAGTTGGTTTTACATTTAAACATAAAACAAAGAACATAATAAACATTTACTTGATATATATTAAAAACATTCATGTTAAATAAGAGTGGCCTTGAGTGAGTAAAACGGTTTTTGAAATTTATAAGACTTACAATATGCTTCTGCTGACAATAAAGTGGCTTTAATTTACTTTTATGGTTACTACCCCATGCAATATTAGCATAATTAATATGACAGTGTATAAAAAAGTAACATAGTTGAGTTAATGAATGTTTGTTTAAAACGCTTCTTGCTTTATATAAAACTCCAAAGCTTTTTGCAATTTTGTTGCATAAATGTCCGATGTGATTTTTACATGATAGATTTTCATCTACAATGATACCTAGAAAATTTGTGAAAATTGCTCTTTTTATTTGAATATTATCAATATGAAGAAGAGGCATATTACTTGGAAGTAAATGTTTTTTAAGTTGTGAATGAAAGAAAATCCATTTAGTTTTATCAATGTTGAGTGAAAGTTTATTTGACTTAAACTTGTCAGATATTTTTGTTAGTTCAATGTTCATATTTTAAAGCATTACCGGTGATGCCATAATGTTCAAGCATTTTAAACAGTATTTCATGGTCAATTGTGTCGAAAGCCTTAGATAGGTCTATAAAGACGCCTAAAGTAAACTCTGACTTTTCGAATGAATCAGTTATACTACGAGTCAGATGAATTATTGCATGTTCAGTAGAGTTATTTCTTTTAAAGCCGTATTGATTTATGCAAAGTATATCATTAACAGCAAGATGATTAGATATTTGGTTGAACAGAATTCTTTCTAAAATTTTTGAAAAAACAGAGAGGATAGATATTGGTCGATAATTACTGACATTTGATGGTTCACCTCCTTTAAATATAGGCGTTATTTTGGCTATTTTCAATTGATCGGGGAAAATTCCTTGATTTATAGAACATTTAAAAACTTTAAAAATAATATGTTTTATGGTATCGTGTGAATCTATGACTATATTACAATTTACATCATCAGGACCAACTGCTTTATTAGTTTTAAGCATTTTAAAAGCACTTTCAAATTCTGAAGAAGATACTTCAAATTTATCTAAACTAGAGATTAATGGAAACACGTAATCATTTATTGGATTAATCATATTTGGAATATTTTTAGCTAAATTAGGGCCAACAGACACGAAATATTTATTTAATTCTCTTGCTATTTGTTTGGGTTCATATAAAAATACGCCATCAACTTTTATAGTGTTAGGCACAGAGCATAATTTTAATTTACTATTTCCAGTAATTTGACTTATAATTTGCCATGTGCATTTTTTTGAATTATGTTTATATTTTTCTAGTAAATCATAGTAATATCTTTTTTAAATTTTTTTCTTTGACTTTCAAACATTTTAGCGTAATATTTATAAATAATTTTTTTTTGGGTGTTGGTTTTTTTAAGTACTTTATATACAGTTTTTGCTTTATTTTTGAGGATTTCCTAAGATCTTTATTGACCCATGGTGACTTTAAACTTTTATTGGTTATAATAAATTCACGTTTTGGAAAATTTACATCATATATTTCATAAAAAGTTTGAAAGAATGTATCGTATACTTCATTAGCTTCAAATGAACTGTTTATATGATTCCAATTTATTAAAGATAATTGATCCTTAAACGATGCTAGATTTGTATCGGTGAAAAGACGTTTGATAATGACTTTTTTATGTTGGTGTATTAATTTGTTGTTCATATTAATAGAGAAAAAAAATAGGGAAGTGGCCGGAAACGTCACTTTTTATTATACCTTTTTTAAGAGTTTCATTAAAGATATCGGTTGTTATAATGTTGTCAATTAAGGTAGCTGAAGTTGAGGTTACTCTAGTAGGTTTGTTAATTAGTGGAATTGATTCATGTTCGAATAAGTCATCTTAAAACTTTTTAATGTTGTTATTAACGTGATATTCAAAACAATTTAAATTTACGTCACCAATTATATAATTTAGTTTCTTTTTCTTATAACTATTTTTTAAAATATCATTACACAAAAATGCATTAAAACTTTCAATATGGCCAGATGGTGGGCGATAACAGCAGCTTATAAGTATGTTTTTAGAACTATTAGTTAAAAGTTCAATTGTTAAAATTTCTTTATTGTCATCAGAAATACTCATCTCAGGCCTAATAAAAAATCTCAAATTTTCCGTTATATAAAAAAGTACACCACCTCCGCGTTTGTTTGCTTTGCAAGCTAGTGGGATCATATTAATACCTCGAATATGGAGATATAAATTAGATTTAGCGTCATCAAATTTACACCACGTTTCAATTAAGCAAATTATACTAAATGTATTTGAAGTTTCCTCTATTAAAGTACTCAAATTTTCAAAGTTTTTTTTAAGACTTCTAATGTTAAAATGAATAACATTTAAATGATCCCGAGAAAGAAATTCTTTTATTTCTTTGTTATAGAAGTAGGAACAATTGTTTCGCAAAGCTCCTACGTCACTAAAATAGTTTAGATCCGGATCTGAATTAGTGTCAAGCACCAAGTCGTTAGATTGAAAAAGGTTAAATGATAGTGATTCAAAATTGTTTTGATAATTAGAATCCATTTTTAAAATTTAAATAACTAGAAATAAAAGAATTCATTTAAAAATCGCGCGTAATAAGTTTGTTGTAAATAACTTTAACAAATTTACTTTTGGCTCTTAATTCCTTTGCTTCTTTAAACAACTTTTTCCTAATTTCCGTGGTTCTTTCGCTAAAATCTTCATTAACATATAGTTTTTCATTCCAAAGTTTTAGTTTGATAAATTTTCCAAAAACTGCGTTTCTTTCTTTGTAATTAAGAAATTTTACTATTATTGTTCTGTTCTTTTCAACTCCTTTTTCATTTCTTCCTGTTCGATGCGCCCTTTCAATCTTTAAATCATTAGTAAAATCAAACTTGGATTTTAAGACTTCTTGAATTTTTCTCTCGTTGTCTTCCCATGATTCGTTTTCGCTTTCTTCGACTTCATTAAACCTAAGATTATTCCTACGACTTCGATCTTCAAGTTCGGCAAGCTTGTCTTTCACATCATTGTTTTTGTCATTAAACTTTATGTTATCTGTTCGTTCGACATTTGGAATTGCGTTTTTTTTTCAGTTCTTTCAATTCGGCTAAAGTAGTTTCATACCTCTCACTTACAAAGTTGACTGCCTTTCTTGATTCCTTCATTTCATTTTTAAGATTTTTATTTTCTTCTTGTATATTATTAAATTTAATTTCCATTTAATCGAATTTATCATTAAAAAGTTTTATTAATGTGCTTTCATGTATCTCCAGTAAATCCTTTATATTGGTTGCTGAAAATTTCGCCATTATTATACTTTTTTTTTTCTTCGATAAAAAAATACGTCCATTCACGATCGCGGTTGGTTTAAATAATAATTAAAGACAATTATATATGTTAACAGTTCAACACTAATTAGTTAATGACTCATATTAGCGTATGGAGCTCAACACTGATTGCGCTGCTAACGCAAGAGTTTGTCACATTGAAGAGCAAATGTTTAAAAAAAAAGAACGAAAATGAGCAGAGAAAGCTGGTACACAGCAATATTTGATAGCTTGTTCAAGTACTTAATCTTCCGCTCAAATATCTTACCTTCCTGGAAATTTCGTGTTGAAAGCTTCATTCCAGATTTGATCATTATCTGCTTTTAAACAGATTTATGATCTTGTATTATCTTTTTTGGGCTTCTTTTCTATGTTGGTGAAACTTGGTTCTAGTCAAGTCAACCAGAATTGACTAAAATAATACGAAATAACATCTTGAAAGTTATAAACATATGTATTATATATAACTATATATATATATATATATATATATATATATATATATATATATATATATATATATATATATATATATATATATATATATATATATATATATATATGTATATATATATATATATATATATATATATATATATATATATATATATATATATATATATATATATATATATATATATACATATAATGTATATCTAACATATATTTGTAGAATACTTTTGAATTTATTCGCATATTTAAAAAATACACTATTACTATAAATTTTCCATAAGGATTTTGAATAATTTAACCTAAAAGGCATTTAACCTACTGACCTATGGAGTAAATGTTTTACTCTTTTTATTAGAATATCTTAAAACAAATTACAGTCATGAAAGATTTAAGAACAGCAGTTATTGAGATTTCTTGTAGGATTAAATCAACATAATATTATATTCGTATTTCATACAAATTTCCTATATAAACTGCAAAGGTCATTCCAATATGATTTAAAGCAGGATTGTATTAAAACTTTCTATGAATGAACAGGTTTCTTTCTACATATAGTGTCTTATAGAACTGCAAAAGTCCTATAAAATATCCAAACGTACAACAATACATTCCTATAAAATTTTATCTATTTCAATATTCACTATTTCTATTTCAAAAAATATATGTTGCAATTTTTTTTATTTTCGTATTAGTAATAAAAATATTTAATGAATATGTTGTTATAAACTGTCAAACTAATTACTCAAATGGTCCCAAAAACATCAACATTTCATTTTCCAGAAGAAACTGATTTGCGAGAACAATTTTATCAATAGAAAAGTTTCATCAAAGTTGTCAGCAACTTGTGTTAACAATTTTAATGACACATTTTTTAAATATGGAAAAAAAAATGCATCTTGAAATATAATGTTTTTTCTGTTTCAACTACTCATTTTTAACAATTATTAACAAATGATAAATTTTTTTTTATAATAAAAGTAAAAGATCAGGATTCTAGGAAACATTTTATTTTGGCTTTTTTTGTTTTCTTTAGTTTACAGTTCCAATTCTAGTTTATAATTTCAGTAAGTTATACTGGATTTTTTAAGCAATAATAAAAATTCTTTTAATAACAAAAAAAAAGTGTATAACCGTTTAGCTAATTTTACAAGTTAAAAAAAATAAACAAAAATAAAATGAAAACCGTTTTTTGAAGTTCTCCAGTTTTCTCCAAGTCCCAAACCTTTGCAAAAATATTTCTTAATGAAAAAAAATATTTGTGGCAAAAAAAAAAAGAGTTACGTTGCTATAACGCGAAAAAAAGGTTTAGTTGTCAATCTTGCGGTCAAATAATACAGATCAAGGTATTCTTAAAAATGATAACGTGAATGTATTATCCAGAGGTGAACTTATTTGCCCAAGCCAACCTCTATCTGATTTTGTTTATATTTTTTAAATATTCTATATTAAAGAATAAGAGAAGTAATCTCCTATTCTGATTAAAAATTGCAGTTATTCTTTTTAAATCAAAAGATTTGCAGAACAACAATTTTAAAATTTATACTAATTGTGTTGATTTTACTATCACCAAGAACAGAAATAAAATATGAATCTAGTATTATTATAAGTGTTTTTTACAATAGTTTGCAAAAAGAAATTAGATTTAAAAAAGTAAAGAACCAATAAATAGTTCCGATATTCTTTTTTTATCTTTTAACATTTAAAAAAATTCCATGTTTTTGTTTTTATTTTTACTGAAAAGTTGTGAGTAGTCTTTGTAATATGTTAAAAATATATGTTATATATTTGTTTATATATATATATATATATATATATATATATATATATATATATATATATATATATATATATATATATATATATATATATATATATATATGTATATATATATATATATATATATATATATATATATATATATATATATATATATATATATATATATATATATAAATATAAATATATATATATACAAGTACTATATATATATAAACAAATATGTTATATTTTAGTTGTTATATGTATTTTACAATACATTACATATTACAGATTATATAAGTTTACTTTCACGTTTGTTAATAAATAACTATCTGAAAGCTTATCTCAGTAGTTTTTTGTAGATATATGTCGATTGTTTTATTTTAAAGAGCAAAATAAATGTAACAATGAAAGATAGAATTAAAAAAAAAAATATTCAGCATTTTAGGTGGAAAAATCTATTGTCATTGAAGTAAAATGGAGGTTCGAATCACAAAGATTGGTTACTAAAAATTTTATCATTAAATACCAAGGGGTTACAAAGTTATCACAGCTAGGGAATTAAAAAACCTTGTTTTGAGAAAAATAAAAAAACCAAAAAATTTCAAAATAATCCAGGTATACTAACTTCCTTAAGGTTCTTAAAATTTATACTTTAACATTTTTGAAAACCCCCGTAGAATCAGTTATTTTCTTTTAATAAAGCAACATTATAAAGTATACCATAAGTGGATTTCTTCATTCCTTGTTTTTTTATTTTCTTATGATTGCAATTCAATAATGATTCTGAAGCATGTTGATAAGACTGATATTAAAAAACTTTGTAACTTTTTACAACCAAAATGTTTTTTTTTTGTTGCTTTTTTTTATTAGTTTTTTAGGGGCTCTAAGAAGTTCTAACGGTCTACAGAACACCTCGGAATGGCATGTACCCAGGAAGTTTAAACCTCCTTTCTTACCAAAGATGCCTACCGGAGTAGGCTTCGAACTACGGACCTCCAGTTCTGAAGCCAAAACTCTAACCACTACTTTACAGCTGCTTTTTATGTTGCTTTTTTTTATATGAGTTCCAACTTGTTTTAAAAGGTTTGAAATAGCATGATCAATAAACTAAATATTTAATTAAAAATTAAATATTCATTTTTTTTTTCAACTAAGCTGATGTTTCTTTTGTTTGGAAACTGATTCTGTCAGTTAAGTTTTGCCTGAACATTTTAAGAGACTGCTGTTTTCTTGTGATATATTTATTGTGACATTTATCAATCAACTTGATTTGTTTTTGGTCAAAATGTCAGACCATTGAAAACACTACACTTTTTTTTTTTTTTTTTAATCCATTTATTTAACCATAAAATTGAATAATTACAAAGTGATTTATAATTTCACAAAATTAGGTTCGGTGTCACTCATATAGTTAAAAACTAGTCATTGGACTGACACCTTAATAAGATAAACAAATTAGGCAAAAAAAAAGTAATATGGCAACCAAAATAAAATTAAACAAAAGAAAACAAAGAAAAAAAATATTTAAAAAAGCAAGACAAAAAAGGGTAAAAGTAAATAAACTGACATGATAGATAACGAACGAATGAGATAACACAACGTTTGACAATCAGAAGGATGATAAAAATAATCAAGAAAATAAAAAAAAGGACATTTTTAAATATTATGATGACAAAAAATAAGAAATAACTTGAATAATAGCAACATAAAAAGCACCGATAAAAATAATTTACAACAAGACCACAAAAAAAATACAGGTCGACATAAACAATACACAAGTGTAAATGTCAATATAAACGATCCACAAAATTACACAACAGTATAAACAAAACATAGAAATACACAACAATATAAAAAATACAAAAAAACACACGACATTATAAACAATACACAAAAATAAACGACAGTATAAACAATCCATACAACATAAATTAATAAAACTTAAAAAATATCATTTTTGTATCTTTTAAAAACTTAAAGTTTTTTTATTTTCGAATTTATCACAAACATTTTTATTCTTTTATCTTTGCATTTAGTTCTTCTGTTTATTTAATGTTTTCTTCAATTTTTAATCTTTTAATTGTTTTCACTTTATTTATTTTATTTTTTATATTTTCTATTCTAAACAATTTTTTGTTTTTCTTTTGCTCTTTTTATCTATTTTTCATCTTTTCATCGTTAAGAAAATACTTCCTCCATTTGCAATGTCATTGCAAAATGATTTTAATCATAGGAAAAACAATGACTTGCAAAATATGTAGAAGCATCAGTAAATACTAAATTTCCACAACTGGAATGTGGTATCATCTATGCAAAAATCATGGAATTAAAAAAACAAAAAATAAGTTGACAACAAAAGCTGCCAACAAGATGCAACTTTTTTTTACTGCTGATGAAGTTTTTAATTTTCTTATGAACAGACTGAAGCAACAAGATTTGACTCTTTAAATTGCAATGAAGAATATAAATTTGAAAGTTTTGAAGTGTTAAGGCAGAGCGATCTTGTAAGCTTGTACAAATATCTTTCCAATCCAGAATGTATATCTGACATTAATTATATCAAACAACGAATTCAAAGTCATTTTAGAAGAAATTTTGTTCTATGAAGCTACTAGAATGTAAACTGCTAATCTTAAACCTTGTTCAATGTACAGGAGGCTATCCGGGCGCTACTGCAGTTCTTCCCCTTTTTTTATTGTTGATTATGATAGAGAATTTTATGCTGATTAAGAATTGTATAAAAACTTAGGTCTGAAAATCAACAGAAAGTGCTCTAATTTGCTGTTGAAGTTTATAAAAATTACACTAAAAAACGCTAATATTCGCCATTTTTTTCATACTCGGTTATAATTAAAATCTTTTTCAAAGATTAGTTTAAAAAAGCCTGGTTTCTATCAAAAATGTAAAGCAAAACTGTTAAAAAAAGCTGAGTGTATCATTTTTCTGATTTATCTCTGGCCCAAACCCTAACCCTGTTCCAAATCATGTATGTTTAATCGCGCCAATCCCTATTTGTCAGCCGATGTACGTGCATTTAGTTATGCCGATCCCTATTTGTCAGTCGATGTATGTACATTTAATTGCGCCATCCCTATTTGTCAGTCGATTTATGTACATTTAAAAAGCAAAATCTTATATTAATTTTTAAAAAATTAATTAAAAATATATAAAATATATTATTAAAAACATTTAATTTAATTTAAATATAATTTAATTTTGATGACAATAAAAACCGGGTTGCGTAATTAAAAAAAGATTTTCTGAGCGATTGATTTCAAAATTTAATCTTTGATGTAAAACCTTTTTTAAAAAATGGCGAATATTTGCGTTTTTTAGTGTAATTTTATAAACTTCAACAGCAAATTAGAGCACTTTTTGTTAATTTTCAGACCTAAGTTTTGTACGATTCTTAATCAGCATAAAATTCTCTATCATAATCAGCAATAAAATAAAATAAAAAAAGGGGGGGGGGGGAGAAACTGCAGTAACGCCGGCTATCTCTTTAACAAGTATGGAGTCTGAGCGAGCATTTATTGCAGCAGGGTTATTTGTGAAAAAAATTTGATCCAGAATTAATGACAACTTATATGATACACTTTGTGTCCTCAAAGCTCATTTTTTATCAATGTTAAAAATATTGATGAAGATATTAGATCTAAATCTTATAACCACATTATTTTCACTCTATGGTTTTTTAATTTTTTATGTTTTAGTAATTTATGTTTTTTTTACCGATTAAATGGTAAATTTAATAGTTGGTAAAAGCTTGACCTCGACGTCAACAAGTTCCATCATGTTATTGCTATTATCAATTTATTTTGTTACCTCGGGCAACGTTTTTTAGCCACTGTAACATTTACCAAAATATATAATATTTTATAACATTTACAATATATAAAATATATAATATGTTATAACATTTACCAAACGATTGTAATTTTTTAATTTTAGAACTTCGGAGGTTCATTTATGTGAAAAATTTTTCAATTTCTGAATACCCTTACCTAATCAATTTCAAGCTTTATACAAAGCAAAGATTAGTATTGTATGTGCGTTTACAAATTTTTGATGTATGCAATTCAGTTTTATATCCATAAAATTTAAAATAACATATTAACCTTTAATTTATAATAGTTTATATACTGTTGAAGTTGTTTAATTTATTTTATTATTATATAATATATTATGTATATTATATATTATATAATATATTATACATTATACATAATTAATTAATATATTTAAAAGTTTAAATTGTTTAATTTATTATAGTTTATATACTGTAGACGACATAACAATTTAATTATGGCATTTAAAATTTCAACGTCATCAATTTTTTTGAAAATACATTTTTAATATATTGAATTTTACAGGTGCCAGCTAATAGTTTTATATATTTATTTAAAGATTCTATTATTTAAACGTTTCATCACTAATAATGGCAAATCCATTATGAAAAAAAGAGCCAAACATTTGCGCTGTTCTTCTGTTTAAGAGAACATTGGGGAACAAGGGTGCTGACATTTGCCATCAGTTGAATACTAAGGCAATGTTTCTATTGATTTTTATGAACAAAAGCAAGCTATGAATAAAGTGGGTCTTTATTATTAGTTCCAGGACGTAAGGAATATGGAAGAAACTAATTTGCCAATCTCATCCATATTAGGTAAAACCAGATAAGTTTTAAATAGTTTAGAAGTTTTTACAGCTCCTATAAGAAGGACTTTGAGTATGTTTAAACTTGGGTAGATTGGACTCACTCTAAATCTTTTAAAGTTTATTTAAAAAATTGTTGTGAAAGCATTCAATCCCAATAAAATTCCTCCTGAATATCATCCTCCAATAATATTTATGAACTATTCCAAATAATTGAGGCTAAGCATACAAAAAAAAAATATATATCATAAAGTAAAAATTTCAACTAAGGTATGAAGCACAATGATAAATAATTTCGGAAAAAAAACTAAAAAAAACTAATAAAAATACTAAATAACTACTAATAAAGAATATTCTGCAGTAAATAATGTGAAAGCAGTTTTTGTATTTAATCCAACAACGTATAAAAAAAAAACGCTTTCAATGAATTTTGTAGTAATTTGAAAATGTCTATCACGCCTCTCAAATTATATATTTACATTACTAGTTTGAATATCATATATATATATATATATATATATATATATATATATATATATATATATATATATATATATATATATATATATATATATATATATATATGGGTGGGCCGAAATTATTTTTTTTCTGATTTTTGACTCGCTATACCGCAAAAAAACTTGTCTTTAGGGTACCTAAGGATAATGCAAAAAAAAAAAAAAAAAAAAATTCTGTCTGGAGCTAGCGCATCGCGCTTGAATAATTGAAGAATTTTTCCCTTTTTTTAATTTTTTAACAAATGAAAAGAATGATGTGGGCTCCACCCCAGACCTTGCTAGGGGAACTTACAGCGCTACCCCAGACCCTAGCTGGGAAGGGGAGGGGCTCCTAAGCCACCCCATCTCCCTAGCAGGACCCTTATATACAGCCCCTTCAGGGCCTTATCGCTAAAAGTCTCCCCCACGACATTTTTTTTAGTTCGCAAGTCTGTTTCAGGAGAGTGGCGCCAATTTTCAGCGTTGCCCTGGGCGCCAGAAAACCTAGCTACAACACTGTATCTAGAGACAATTTAAGTAGAAAAAAGTATTGGAATGGTAAATTGGAAATCTTTTTTTTTTAATTGAAAAACCATCTTTTTGACTAAAACTTTTGTGAAAAAATATATTCTTTTACTTTTCGCTAATTTCTGTTGGTAGTTTAAAATATGATTTGCTTGAAAAATTAGGCATTGAAGACCTGGAGTTATGTGTAGTTCTTATAATGCCATCTATGGAATTGAAGCCAGCTACTTTTTGTGAAGCCTCTGTTACAAGTTTTACGCATCGTTCTACTGCTTGGGTGTGACATGAAAACTTTTCAAAGTTCCACTCAGCCACTGTTTCACCTAATTGGATCTTTGACCAAATATCTTTATCTGAGACTCTTCGCAGCAAAGGTGGCAGAAAAAGCGTGGTAGTGTTCTAGTCAATGATCTCTGTATAGTCAGTAGCAAGGAAATTAATTTTGGGTGGTTGAAAACTCCTAATAAATTTTCTTTTAGAAGCTAGGCTTCTTGCCTTTATAATTCTTTTATAACCCAATTCCCTAATAAGAACCCTTTTGTCTACTACGATTGTTAAAAGCAAGTTTTCTGAATGTGCAAAAAAAGCATTTCTCTCAATTACTGGGTGTATTACTTTTAGCAAATCATTGGGCAGAAATCTTGACGACTTTATCATTTTAAATACATGTTCTGCTCCATTTGTGAAGTATTTACTTTTTTTTATATGAAACCATCCAGGGACATATGATTTTAAAAGAAAAGAAACTAAGATTTTGTGCTCCTCTGTTGGGGTTTCAAGGCTCAAATACAATCGTAAAACTCTGTTTGCAGTTGTTAACCACCTTGAGTGTGAAATGGCTCCAGGTTCACGAACAGGTAAATCTTCTGAACAACTGCCTGATTTAATAGCAGAACTTATATTCAACAAAAACTGCTGATCTTTGCTTAAAATTTTGCGGTCAATTTCTGGAATTTCACAATGGACACTGACAAATTTTACCACTGGTAATTTCTCACACTTATTAAGCTGTGCGCCACTCGGACCGCTAAATGATTTTAGGCTTGTCGTTTCTCCGTCTAAAATTTGAAATAAATGCCGGAATGGCAATTCGTTGAAGTGTAAGAGACAAATCCCCCACTGCAGTGGTCTGTTTACATATTTTTCAATTGTGGCAATAACACCGGATTTCCATCCCGTGTTAGTAACAGTACCATCGCATCCAATTACGGCCAGTTCATGAAATGAAACTCCAGCTTCATTCAAATATGAAATAATGCTACTGGCAATGTTTTCAGCAGACCCAGAAGTTGGTGAAACATGACCAACGTACACGGAACCAGGTTCTTTTAAATTTGAGTAATTTTCCTCTTTTATGGTTCGTCAAAACCGTTTCAATTTCATTTTTTCAACCAGTAGAGTTTTGTTCTTCCTCCCATCAAAATACATTCCTTGAAGTGGGTTATATTTCTCCTTGCTCTGCATTTGAAGTTGTGAACGGTTATCTACTTTTGCTCTTCTAATTTTATTTTTATCAACAACAAAACTGGGATCATAATTAGTTACGATACCAAAATCTTGCAAAACACTTGAGGCAATAGCTGCCGTTGCTCTGTCTGATAATCCATAACAATCGCTAGTCAGAGCAGTATTTTTCATTGTAATGCGCATCTGCCATGATGGCTTAGTTAGCTTATATTCTTCTAATTCTTCATCGATGACTTCTTTAATGGCTACGGAGGCATCACTATCGATCTCTTTTTGCTTTAGTGTTTCATCTAAATGGTTTGAGCATGAATGTTGCGATAATAGATTATTAGTAGGCAGAGTTCTTTTAAGTTCAGCACATTTCCTATCGTGTTTTTGTGTAATTTTTTTTGTTTCTTTTACGTCAATACTTCCGATTTTACCAGTACCATGCATTCTTTGGAAGTACACAAATTTTAGTTCAATGATGGGGATATTTTTTTCTTTTTCACACATACAGATAATTGAAACAGAACACTCGCATAAACAAATTTCAGTGACCATTTTACATTTGCAGTCTAATGTTATTTTACACTTACACGCCGAGACATCAAACAATAACAATGATTTTGTTTTAAAATCTTCAACTCTCTTTTTGAACTTTCCTTTTTCTTTATCACACTTAAAGGATTTCATAAGATTGCGATAACTGTCATGGTATCCATTTATTAATTGCACAACTCTGTAAATTGTTACTGTGAGTATTAAAGCTTTATCAAACATTGATTTAACTTGTTGTGCGACACAATTTGAAACGTAAGAAAACTTAACTGGTTTGTTGTTCAATTTCAAAGCTAGTTTTTAATTTTCATTAAAACAACACTTGAGAACATCTTCATAAGTTGGAAGTTTATTTGCAGATAATTCTATTGGATGACCACAAATCGGGCACTTAAATTCGCTACGAGTAATTTTTTTAAAAACAGCCATGACAGATAGGTTAATATTTTAAAATAATCAAAACAAAATTATACCAAAACAAGTTGTTGTGGCAAGAAAAACACCAATTTTGCAGCACATTTTGGGAATACTCTAAAGCGCACTTAGTTACGAAAATGATAAAAAGCGAGTATTTATTCAAATATTCAAGTACGATGCGCTAGCTCCAGATGTAAAATATTTGTATTATTTTTTTGCATTTTCCTTAGATACCCTTGAAGCATGTTTTCCGCGGTAAATCAAATCAAAAATCAGAAAAAATTTTTTTCCGGCCCACCCTAATATATATATATATATATATATATATATATATATATATATATATATATATATATATATATATATATATATATATATATATATATATATATATATATATATATATATATATAAAATAAATAAATAATGTTTATAAGGGACATCTTTTGATCTATCAACCGCTTCCAAATAATATGAGTGCTTCACAATTTTCAACATTTTGTTTTGTCTTTTAATTAATAAGCTCATTCAGAGTTTTCTCTTCTCCCCGATTCTTCCACACATTATTTTTTAGAAAATTTGTTGCACCCATAGAATAATAAGCATACTTCATATTAACATTTAAGGAAGCACACAATGCAAAGATTCAAAAGGTGAAGATAAAAGCGAAGTGCATAAAGAAAAAAAGAGTTGTTGAAAATAGGTAAGAAGCACTTTAACAAAGTTAAATAAAAAGAAAAAGTGATGTTAGCTCATACTGCTCAGAAACTGCTGTTATTGAATAATTTTTTCCGTATTATTATTCAAATCCAGGTTGGAATAGTAATTGAAATATTCCTACCTGGATTTGAATAATAATACGGAACTAAAAAGAAGTAAAATAAACAAATCTAAGCAAAAACAGAAACCAAGATGCAAACATTTTTATTTAAGTTGCTGCTGAATATTTTAAAAGAGCCTGTTTTAGTTTTTATTAAATCAGCAACTCTTCAATGTTGAAAGTATCATAATCTTTTTTTGTGTATTTTGTTCATTAAGATATATCTATTTTATATTACCAAATCTATTAAATGAGGTGCATCAATTAAATGAGGTGTATCAGAAAACATATAAACAGTATTGAAAATAAAATATCAAAAAATACGGCAATGATATATTAGACTGATTCATTTCTATAAAATCTTTGAAAAGTTTATATTTCTCGTTTATTCATTGTTATTATTTGATTTATTATAATACTGCATGGGTAAGAACAAATCATACAAAATTAAAAAAAAGAGTACATAAAACAAAAACATGCACGCAGAACATTGTTTAGAGCTGATAGAACTGTCTTGCAAGCCATTAAAATTTTTGCTGACAAAAAAAAAAAAAAAAAAATGTTCTCGTTTTTTTGAAATTTTCCGACTGACTGGTCTAAAATGTCTACATTTGCCAACTGACTTGTCTAAAATGATCAAATTTGTCAACTAAATGAATAAAAAATTCATTGATGGGAGGGAGAAGGGTGTCTCATCCCCCACCCTTCACTCCGGCATTGATAAAAATATATGAATATTTAAAATGATAAGGTATATATGTTAGGGTTTTTGTAAAAAGGTACTATTGTATTTTTAATTTTTTCTAAATATTACTCTTTGCATGAATGTTGTTAAATTTTTTTTTAAACTAAAAAAAATTGTTTTTTTTACTTTTATATTTTTCAATAAATTACGTTGTAGAGTATACATATACATTACAGTTTACATACGTATACATTACATATTTTTTGAGTACTCGGTCGGGTGACCGGTTAGAGCTGGGTTCTTATCATCTCTGTATTCCAGCAGTTTTTCTGAGTACTCGGAATATGCAAGGGCAGCAATACTTTTATCGGTTTAATTTTTTCCCTAGTAACTGATAAAGGTAAATATTTGTATGTCACGTGCGAATTTGTTATTCGTGTTTTCCAAGCTTTTTAGGGTAAAGGTCAAAGTTGTTGGTTTTTTACAATTATTTCAAGTTTACGGAAAAAAGTCCATTAAAAATTAAAATTTTTAGGTGTTATTTATGTAAGACTTTATAGATATCATATATGATATGCATATTTCTATAAAAGCCCCTTTATAGGTATATTATATTATTGATCAAAACCGTTATTAATAATAATATTAACCACCTAGTTTTAAATTTAATCAATTTAAAGAAATTGATCGAGTCGTTTTTAAATTATTATTTTTGTTGTTAATCTATTATAAGATCACTATTTAAGGTATTCACTTAAAGTTAATAGTTTTTATAAATATCCAATAAATATATTTTTTCAGTCTGAAAAGAATATTGCATGGCAGAATATAAATTTTCATGAGTATTCTGCATATTTATTGAGTGTTCATATATTCTTATATATATATATATATATATATATATATATATATATATATATATATATATATATATATATATATATATATATATATATATATATATATATATATATATATATATATATATATATATATATATATATATATATATATATATATATATATAAATCACCCTTCTGTACCATGTCATGATGGTTTCACCTGGTACGGCCCACCCCCTACTTTGGTAGTAGTTACTCTGGTTTAACATCAATCAATGACATCACTGATTGATGTTAAACCAGAGTAACTACTACCAAAGTCACTAGAAATGCTCAATACTTCTGAAGTAACTGGGCTTACAAAATATACAGTTTACAGTTGCCTGATAAGTCCCTTCTTCTATGGCCATCTTCTAAAATAAAATTGAATTTTGGTTCTTTCTATTTTTTAGCTATATACAATATATAGCTATATTGCAATAATTGCACTGAAATTATTATTTTTCCAGAAATACTTTTTGAAAACTTAGTCACGTCATTGCATTCATTTGCTAGCTTCCTTCCAGATCCAGGAGGCAATATATATATATACTTATTAAAAATTTTTTTCTAAAAATTCTTTTATGATTAAACTATTAAAATTTTTTACAATTTAAATAATATTAATTTTAATCAAGGAATTCCCCAAAATACTGGAGTTTTGAAAGTCATAACATCACTAAAAATTTCTAAACTTAGGTGTTCAGGAGTCCAAAAAATGGCTAGAGACTTAGAGTACTTTAGCAATAAAAATAAGAACATATAGGGAAAAGGAACTATAAATTCTGAAAGTATTTTTTCTATTTTGAATAACAGTCAGTTTTAAAAAATCTCCCAAAACCTGAAAAAACCCATTTGGGTTGGATTTTTTTTAACCCTGATATAAATTAGTAAATACACTTAATTTTTTCTTCAACAGACTGGTTCTCCTTCTGTAGATTCATCAGGCTTCCTGATAGACCTATGGAAGGTATGCTGTAAAAAACTGAAAAAGTGATATGCTATAAAGATAAGCAAAACAAATAAGCAATCACTAATCTATATACACACATATTAGCATTTTTAATTTTTTTTTTGTTTTTGTTTAATACGAGGCTAGGACTTGAAGCAATGCTATTATGATTAACTGAAAGAACAAGTATAGCAGAAATATTTTTATCATTTTTTAGGCTACCTGAATGTATAAATATATATTTTTTTATGTTAATGTTGCAATAATTTGAAAAATATACAATGATGATCCAAAAACTATATTCCGATATATTTAAATACTGCTGTTTCTCATTTAAAATATATTAAATATGAGTTGTAGAGATATAATGTTTCATTTAAAATACTCATCATACTTTACAAGTTATTTTCATAAAACTAACTACATTAACTTGATAAATTTGCAACTTCCGTGTGTGACTGTGTACATGAACTGCATTTAAATGATTGCTGTGACTCTAAGATACATAATGAAATCCTGTAACTTTCTAGAAATCTACTAATAAATCTAATAGATAATTATTTTATTTCAAAAAAAATTGTGATTTTTTGGAATTGTCTTTGTACATACACACACACATATGGGTGATTCTCCACAAAGGTAGCAATATACTGTCACCACTAATTTTTTCTTTAAAGTTAATACTATTTTTATTTTTAACGGGTACAAATAATAAATTTACAGCTCATACAATGTTAAACCAATCTAACCCAATCGAAAATAGTATTTTCAGTGAATAAATTATGTTCCACAGACTGTGACAAGTCACATCCGTGGAATATCACCACCCAGACCTTTTGCTAATCCCTACTACTTTTTTTTAATGCATAGTAAGTAATTAAAAATACATTAAAATTAGAGTTGACATTATTTTCCTCAAAACATATTTTCAAAGTAACTTTTATGTGATTGAAGCTCGTGTCACCAGTTCAAGTGTCACGTCTGTAGATAGAGTTGTTAACATTTGGTGGAGTTGTTTTGTGTTAATAAGCGTTGAAGCTTTAAAAGTTGAATTTGTTAGTGTGAGTGTGTCACATCTGTGGTAAACATTTATAGAGTATATAAATTTATTTTTTTATAAGCAATAATTTTAATTGCTAGCTATTACCTGGACATGTTTACTCGAAGGGGAACAGAGTCCTAGCCTCAAAACATAGCACCCCTTTTTGGCTTTTTCCTTTAATCTGTCACGTCTGTGGATGTCACATCTGTGGAATACAGGAAGCAACAGGCGTGACACCAGTGGAATGGACGTGACAACAAATAACAATTTTACTTGTATATGGATTTTTTAATGTCTATTTATACTATTTTTAATATTTTAAAACTTTGCTCATTTAGCCAATTAATTATTAGAAAAAAGATAAATGTTTCTAGCCTGATAGATTACAAAGATGGGAAAGATAGAGAATTGAAAAAACTAAGTATGAGAAAGGCGAAAAACTAGAGAATTGAAAAAACTAAGTATGAGAAAGGCGAGGGAGAAGATGAAAGCTGAAAATCCAGAAAAGTATGAAGAAGAAAAACAAAAAGACAGAGAAAGAAAAATAGCAACACGGAAGAAAATTCAGAAAAAAAAACTTTCAGAAAGGGGATAAAAGATCAGTAAGAAAAGGTTGGAAGGAAAGGGCCAAAAGAAGTTGAGAAATGAAAAAGAAAAGACAACAACTAATTGAATATTTGTCAACACCACCTGAAAGTCCAATTGTAAATATTCCTGTCGACAATGAACTAGACTTCAATGTACTTCCTGGTCCCAGTCAAGAATCTAGTTCCAGAAATAGCAGCGGGCTAAAAATTCGTAGAAAGTATAGAGATGGGTTAAAGAAAAAAATCCAAAAATTAGAAGAAAAAAACAAATTGTTAAAGGAAAGAGGTGATAAATACAAACAAAAGTTCTACAGACTGCAGTCTGCAGAAGATAATACTCCTCGAAAGGTGGTTAAAAAAATGACTAGTGGTACAAAATGCTCAAAGGAAGTAAAGAAAAGCTTGCTTTTTAGCGAAGTGTTAAAGACACAAATACATTCAAATTTTTCTACTGTATGTACTAACTGTAGAGATGTATTAACAAAAAGAAGATTTTTGCCAGGGTATTAAGCGGAAAGATAGTAAAGAAGTACAGACTTCAAAGAAGCCTTAACAATCTTACTTCTAGATATATCTTATCACGCAATCCATACCATACATATCAACTCTCAAATATACTGAAACAACGAAAACTTAAGATAGAAGTACAAAACTTTTTAGAAAAAGATAGTTCTAGTAGGCTTACTGCTGGGAAAAAAGAAACAATAACAAGAAACAAACTGAAAAAACAGAAAAGATTATTGAATGATACAATGTTAAATTTGTATAATGACTTTAAACAAACAAACGAGTTTAATTCAACATCTTATAGCACATTTTGTAAATTGAGACTCTTTTGGGTTGTTCAACCAGACTTCCGTAAACAAGATACTTGTCTTTGTATTGACCATGAGAATTTTGCTTTGGTTCTTGAAAAGTTGTATACTTTAAAGATGTTAGCATATAAATATCCCACTGACTTGCTAAAATGTATAACATGTGATGGCGAGCTGAGAGAATTGTGCCTAGAATGAAAATGTGGAGTATGCTGTTTAAACAAAAAAACAGTTTGTAAAGAATTTGAGAATGAACAAGCAACATTCCCCAATGGTCTAAAAAAAGAGTTGAAGTTTTGGTAAAAGGTAAAATGAAGACATGTTTCGAAACTGTAAAAGAAGAGTTAACATTAACTAAAAAACAGCTGTTTTTACATTTTATTAATAACATGTTGGAAAAGTTTATGAGGCATGTATGCAATATAAAACACCAGTACAAAGCTACATCAGAAATAAAAAAAACTTGGGGCCTAGGGATATTTTCATTCATTGTGATTTTTCAGAAAATTACAATTGCAAATACTCAAAAGAAATTCAATCGCTCCATTTTGGTGGATCAAGAAACCAAGCGTCAATCCATACAGTTGTGGCGTACTATTACAATATTTCTGAAAACAAAATAAAGGCCAAATCTTACTGTACATTTTCAGATAACAGGCAACACGACTTTGTTGGGATTTAAAGCTTGTTATTAATGACTTGAAAGAAAAGCTGCCTATCATTGAAACAGTTCATTTTCTTAGCGATAGTACTTCTCAACAGTACCGAAACAAGTGCATGTTCTATTTGCTAGGTACTTTTTTTCGAAAAGAGTTTGGAGCTAAAACAATGAGATGGCATTTCACAGAAAAGGGGCACGGAAAAGGTGCCCCTGATGGAATAGGGGGATGTATCAAAAGAACGGCAGACAGAATAATAGGACAAAGGAAAGATATTCATGATATTAATTGTTTGGTTGAAGAAATAAAAGATAAGTGTCCAAGTATAACCATCTATACTATTAAAATAACAGATTTCAATCTCTATGAGAAAAGTGTACCCAAAAACCTAACAACTTTCAAGGGGACATTACAAGTTCATGAGGTGTTTTGGAGTTCCACTAAAAAAGAAACGTTGTATATAAGAAGGCTGACATGCACTAAATGTGACAATGGTACAAAATGCAATCACTATAGTATTGGAGAAGTACTAATCCCTACTGAATCTTTGACAGATCTTCATCAATCAAGAATGTTTGAACATTAATATTTAGTTTTTCAGCAAGCCTTGTATTTTCATAAAATATTGAAATAAGTTGTGCATCAAAAACCTTATTTAACTGTTATTTAATTTTGTAATTTTTTTTTTATAAATAATTTTATTTGCTTCTGTTTTAAGAAATTCCTTAACATACTTTACCAGGTCAACAATCCTTGAAAAGGTAGAAAGCACTTGCTGAAGGAACAATATCCAAAGGTTTGGTACAAGAAAACCAAGGCCCAAGTAAATGTAAAAAGAAAAAGACAAGACTTAGTTATCACAGTGTTTATGGCGATAGTGAGAAGGACAGCTTGTCTATTAAAATGAATGACTTTGTGATAGTGAAGTTTCAAACTTCCGAAAAAATTGTCAAATACTATGTTGGGTTAATTCAAGCCTTAGTTGCAGATGGAAATGAGTTTGTCATAAATTTTTTGAGAAGATCTGGCCAGAAATTTTTCACCTTTCCGGAGAAAGATGACAACTCTGTCATTGATAAAAGCGATGTAGTGTTTGTATTGTGCCAGCCAAACCTCAACAACAGGGGGCAATACAGTTTTCCACAAGATTTACAATTCAAAAACATTTGCTAATTTACGTACTAATAACAGCTAATAAAAACTTATACTATTTTATGTTAGCTAATAAAAACTATTGATTACAGATGGTTATTATTTTTGAAAATTATTTGAACAACACTTATAGGTGTTACAGCATAAGTGATATTACTCTTAACGTCAAGTCTGTGGGTTACGCTATAAGTTTTTAATTTTTTTTTAGTAAACTGACATTTAACGAGTTGTGTGGACACTTTCAAATGATTAAATATACTCAAAGCTATAACCACAAAAAATTTGGTTTAAAAAATTTAATATTTAATTTTTATAAAATTAACTATTGAAACTGTTACTTTTCTGGAGACAGACCCATATACACACACACGTATATATATATATATATATATATATATATATATATATATATATATATATATATATATATATATATATATATATATATATATATATATATATATATATATATTTATATATATATATATATAAATATATATACATATAATATAATATATTAGTTACTGTTACCTGCAGTACCAAAAATTAGTTATATGCTTATATTTATAATAGAATATTGATACTCAGAGTTTCATATTTTACCACAATCATCAGACAAGTAGTAAAAAGTTTTTGCTATGATTTGTTTAGTAGAAGTTACCGCTTATATATGTGTTTTAGATTGTTTAGGGGCAGAAATTGTTTAATAGTTAAGGTTAATGTTAGTAATAGTTTATTTAATAGTTAGTTACTGTTAATATTTATGAAACAGCTAGACATTTTAATGGTTTATTATTTATATATATATATATATATATATATATATATATATATATATATATATATATATATATATATATATATATATATATATATATATAAATATATATATATATATATGTATATATATATATATATATATATATATATATATATATATATATATATATATATGTATATATATATATATATATGTATATAATATATAGATATAAAAATTAAAAAAATATATATAAAGGTATTAATTTAGTTATGAAATATATTCATGAGCTATGTGTGAATGGTTTTTTAATAAGCTTAAAGATGCATTAAATAAGATAATATATTATTTCTTAGATTGTTTGGGTTTTTAGTGAGCTTTGTAATTTTTAGTAATTTATTTACATGATGGCAATTAGATATAATTTCCATTTGTTTGTTTAGAAGTTCTTAGGGGGTTTTAGATATGATATTGTTGTGAATCCTTTATATAAGCATAGTGGGCATTATTGAGTTGGGGTACAGATTTCAAGATAGACCATGTAAAAATAGGGGTTTCATTAAATTTGGTTATTAAATCCTAAACATAGTCAGATGCGGTGATTTTTTTATATTTAAAGTTATTCTATGATGACTTATTATTATATCTGGTTTTCCACTCACCTTCTGTTAGTCCAATATAAATTTTGTCATAGCTGCAGCAGAGTGTAAGAGTTAGTTTTGGTAGGCATTCTTTTATTAAAAAATTTTTTTTTTTCTATTTATTTCAGTCTTGTTCTTTTAATGTTAAATTTAAAATTAAATAGTATCTGAAAATGTATATTGTTAAAAGTATATATATAATTAAAAGAATCTATACATTTGCCAACTCTTTTTGCTTTCTATTTTCTATATGGTTTTTTTTGAAAAAGAAGAAAAAAAACAAAGAATAATGAAAAAAATGATTGCTGCTCCAACCCAAACCTTTAGTTGATGTAGCAGCACCTCTTGCATGTTTTCCGTATTTAGTCAGTCAGTTTATATATTAAAGCCCCCGGCAGACCCCTATTTCAGACTGCTCACCAAAGTATGCATATATGTGTATGCATATATGTGTATATATATATGTATTATATATATATATATATATATATATATATATATTATATATATATATATATATATATATATATATATATATATATATATATATATATATATATATATATATATATATATATATATATATATATATATATATATATATATATATATATATATATATATATATATATATATATATATATATATATATATATATATATATATATATATATATATGAATATGTTTCAATAGACAGCAGGCTATGGTTAATTTTTACCCTTGCATTCATAATGATTTTTTATTTAGTTGTAAGAAAAAACTTTTGATGTAGCAAGATTTTGACAAAAATGGTATGTTAAAAATAATTAGTCATTGTTTTTTTAAGTATATATAAGTTAATATTAATTTTAATGATGATGATAATGATGACGATGATAATCGTGATAGTGATGATGGTAATAGTAATGATGGTGATAATGAGATATGAATTAGCAAAATATCTAAAGAGTACTTAGCAAGAAAAAATGTCACCTATTTTATAATGGAAATTAAGTATTAAATTTTAGAAATTATTTTTTTAAATATGTATTTTATCATTGTTTTAGCGAAAAATTTCTGTGCTTAATGACACACGAGATCCTAAAAGATTTTTACAACAAGAAAGATTTCAAAAAATTGAATTAAATAGAGTCAAGGTAAGTAGTAGAATCATGTTGCTGTTTTTATGATTTATAATAATATTTTGACTTTTTATTTAAGTTCAATGTATTTTTTCATTTTGTTAAAATTCTTTTTTTTAGTTGGATGATCGACATAACTATGTCTTTATGAAGGTTATTTTTTTTATATTTATTTTCACTGTTACAACGTAAACCTTTCATATAAGTAACATTTACTTGACATTTAATTGGATTTGTGCCAAAATTGACTATAGCAATGTATTATAAAACATGAAAGTTTAAAAAATGTGCCAAACTGACAAAACTGCATAAAATTTCAAATCATTATTTAAAAAATTTGATTAAATTTATTATTTTAGGCTCGTAATTTTAAAAATTTGCATTCCAAGTAATTTTGGTTTTTGCATCTAAAGTAACTAAGTTAAATATGCTGTTATGTTTAAGTTATGCCAGTTTAAACATGTTATAAATTTGGATGATGTTATTGTATGTTTTTAAAATGATAATTGTTTACTTTATATGTAAAAGCAAAAAAAAAAAAGTTAAATTTGTAATTTTTTTAGCTTTTACAAAGTTGATAATAAAGCAAGAGTTTTTTATAAAAATGGCTTGCTTTCATTGATTTACATTTATTTTTTAATTATTTTTTTATATAATTTTATTATTATTTATTTGTTAAGTAAAAGTTTTAACAGGATATACATTTCAGTAATAAAAACTCCTTATTTAAATCGATAGTTCGAAACTCGTGAGGTTTAATGACAATAATGGAATTTAACTGTTAGCTTTTTCTCTATGAAATTTGATTAATGGCTGCAAAAACTATACAGCATGTATATGTAATCACATATAAATTACAAACAATGTTTTTTAAAAAAAAACCCTATCCTGTTCTCTCAATAAGAGGTTGCTGACATGTCATTCAGTTTTATTTTGTTGTTGTTATTTTTTTGTTTTTTTATTAATTTACAAATTATTTTATAATCTTTTTTATATCAAATGAAGATTTCACAAGTAATTTTTCTTGATGAGCAAGCAGTACAAGAGCATTTGCTGAACGATGAAAAGGTAAACTTTTGTTTTCAAATTTTTATTTTAAATTTAAAACATGAATTATGTGTGTGATAATTGATCTCAAGTTTTGTTATTTGTGCACTAAAAATTTGGGTAAATTTTATTGTTAAAAATTAAATTATAAGATTATAAATACAGGTTCTGTTAAAATAAAAATTTACCCATAACAAATGTATGCAAAAATGTTTACCATAACATTTTTTACCACATTTCATCATAAAGGTTTTAGGCAAAACCAATTTGTTATATACCAGTTTATAAAATTTATAGAAAATATATCGCCCTTTTTGGTATTATGATATATCTTTTTTAAACACACTTTAATTTGTAGTTTGACTTGTTTGAAAAGTTCTTTTGTAAAAATGGCATGAGAACATTAATGTTCTATTACCAACCATGCATAGTGCCAATGGCAACCACGGTATGCATTTTTAAAACATTTTTTAAAAACATTTTTCTTTAGTGGTGTAATTATAAATTGGCAGCATGATTTTATGATAATATAAATGGCATATAAAATAATGAATAACCTCATTAAAATAATGAATCTAATTAAAATTGAAAATTTTTTTAGAATGTAGAAACACCCTCCAATGGGGCAAATAAGTTGTTCATTGCATCAGGTACTTCCCAGGTAGTATTTTATTTCAAGAGATTTTTTTTGACTTTATTTATTTTGATTTTTATCATATCTTTTTATTACTTGAATTATAACCATTGTTTTGATTTATATTCCCAGCGTTTGACTGGAACCTGTATGGTTTTTCTACGTAATTCTACTGAATCAATTACCACATTAAATATTGCGCAGGTATGCTGTAGAAAAAAAAAAAAGATTTATGTGTTTTATGGTGGTTTTATCTGTTAATTTTTTTGTTTTGTTTTTAGTAGTTACTAATATCTAATGATCACTAACTATGTATGAGAATCTATTAGAGATTAAAACTAATTTTATGTGGGTATTTGCTATGTTTTATAAACCTATTTTTATTTTTATCATTTTTTTAATAACATAATTATGTTAATTATTTTTTAAAACATAAATAGTAATCTGGTTTAACTAATTATATGAATTTAAAAAAAAAAAATTCTTGATATTGAAAGTTATCACATATTGTTATTGAAAGGAAACTAATTTTATGAGCTTAAGCTGTACAAATGGAAACCTTTACAGTGATATTGAGTTGATTTTGCAAGGTGTGTTAATTCCATCTATCAAATCTATTAAGGTTTGTAATTCTTATTTATAATTGGTAAATTCATTTTTTTATGTCACAAATTCAATAATTTATAATGTTAAAATTTATAATTATTTATTATGTTAATAATTACATGCTTATTTGAATAATAAAATTGTTAAATGTGCTGACTCTGAGCATGAGAATGACATCTAATATAAAAAGAAAGTTTTTTATGACCATAGTATACTTATGCAACAATGGTCAGATTTATGGTGTATGTATGTAATGAAATATAATTCTATACAATTTTTAGCCGGTGTAGATGTATTTATAATACATTGTTTCCAGTTTAGGTTGTTGAATACTGGATCTTCTTAACTCATTAGATGGGTTTAGCTTGTGTCTCTGTTTTTATGGCTAAGCAACTCACTCTATTATCTCCTAATGAGGGTACAGTTCTAAAACACAGTTTTATGGTACTTAGGCCGGCTGGTAGTCAGGTTTCCTGAACTCTGTGGTAGCTCTCAGAGAGGCTGATTCCATCAACAGTTGTAAAATATCAGAGTACTAACATGTGTTGGACATAGATGGTGTCCCTGTTTGTATTTTTGGTGTACATTGTTGAGGCCACATTTGGAGCCCTTTGTTAAAGCTTAGGGTTTATTTGTAGTAATAAAGCAATTGCATTGACTATTAGATAGTGTACTGAGTACAATCTGTGTTTTGAGTCAAGTTCTTTAACCAATTTAAAAAATGACTAAAGTATCAAAAACTATAAAACACAAAAAACAATTGTCATCACCAAGTTCACTAAATCTATCATTCACTAATATTCGTGGTCTTCAAAGTAAATTTTCTCCTGTTGAGTCTTATCTCTTGCAAAGTTCATCAGACCTACTTGCTCTTTGTGAGACTAATTTGAGTTTTGCTGTCTCATCTTGTGATGTTAATGTTAATGGTTATTTTCCTTTAAGTCGTAAAGACTCCAATAGTTATATGCTTAGCCTGGGCATCTACATTCTTAAAAATTCACTCATTTGTAGGGAAACTAAGTTTAAATCTACAGACTATTCTTTTATGGGCTTTCATTTAGCAACACTTCTCTCTATTGCCTTTCTTTTTCTCTCTATCACTCTCTTTCATATTAAGACTGTACTTTTTTCGATGTCATTTCTGATCAAATTGACCAAGGCCTTTCTCTTTATCCTTTAGCCAATATTATTATTGTTGGTGACTTTAATGCTCATCACACTGAATGGCTTGGTTCTAGTGTCAGTGACTCTGCAGGTATTAAGACCCACAACTTTTTCCTTTCTCAATCTCTAACACAAATAGTCAACTTTCCAACTCACTTTACAGACAATCCAAATTATTTATCTTCTCTACTTGACTTATGTCTTGTTTCTGGTCCTAATCAGTGCTCAGTTTCTCCACATTCACCCTTAGGTGCTTCTGATCACAGTTTGATCTCTCTAAAATTTTTATCTCATTCTTCTTCATCATCAAAATCCCCTTATCTTTGTACCTCTTACAACTACCTTAAAGCTGACCCTCTCTGTGTTTTTCTTCGTGATAGGCTTTGGGTAGAAATCTTCCTCTTGACAAACGTGCTTTTTATGTATCATTTTTGATTCAGGCTGGCTTGAAATCTTTTATTCTCTCTAGACAATTCCAAGTCAAGCCTCACTCTTCTCCATGGTTTTCCTCTCATTGTGTTGATGTAATTTCCAATCTTAACCATTACTTCCATATCTATCGCCTAAACAATTCTCCAGAAAACAGACATCTGTTTATTATTTTTAGAAACCATTGTACAAAATATTTATCTAATGCTGGAGAATCTTTCATTCTTGTCTTGAAAGAAGCTAACATTTTCTGATTGCTTGGAGAGGGCATTTAAACTTGAAAAAGATCTCTCTTCTTCTACAGCATGGGGCTCTCAGTAGCTGATGAAATTTAACTCAGATAAAGCTCAATTTTTTTCAGCTAATCGTTATCCCAACAATTTAGATCTATATTTATGAACAGTAGTGTGCTCAATGAGTCATCTACCCTTCATCTTCTAAGATAAACTTTTACTTCCAATCTTTCTTGGAAACCATATATCAAATCCATTGCAAATTAGCATCTGCTAAGTTTGCATCTCTTTATCGTGCTGGCCCCTTTCTTACTTTACTTATGGATTTTATTCTTTATCTCAATAAATCTCAAATCCTTCCTTGTATTGAATACTGTTGCCATATCTGGAGCATATCTTCGAATGATATTCTTTATCCTTTAGGCAAGGTGCAAAAGCACATTGTAAACATAGATGGACCTGCTCCTGCAGCTAACTTTTATCATATTGTCATAATGTTGCATCTCTTTCTCTTTTCTATAAATACTATAATAGGTGCTGCTCTAAAGAGCTAGTGTCTCTTGTGCCATCTACTGAAATTCATTCTTGTGTTACTTGTCGTTCAATTAAGTCTCATCTTTTTACTGTGACTGTTCCTAAATGCCCCAAAAACTCTTATTTGTCTAGTTTTTTTCCTTGAACATCAGTTCCTTAGAATTTGCTCCATTTCTCTTGTTTTCCGGATTCATATAATTTGCAATCTGTTAATCGTTATCTTGCTTTATAAACTTCATCTTCTCTCTTTCTGTAACTTCCAATTCTAATAGTGGTTGATTACAGCTTTGTTAGAATTGAAGAATTTGCAGTGATCTAATGCAAAATGTACAGAATAGTATATGTTTATGACCATGTTGTTACAAAAAGTAATAACTTTAACCACAAACAGACTGTTCAATTAAAAGAAAAAGTAGAAATCTTAATTTTAGGTTTGCAAGAGAATATGTTTCAAATCGTAATGCAAGGCATACCTTTTTTATAAATCAAGTATGTAGTGCATGGAATAATTTGGAATATCAAACTGTTTATTTGAAAACATTAAATTCCTATAAATACAAAAAGATAAAAGATAAAAGTAAACTTTAGCTAAAAAAATTGCTTCAACATTTTTATTAATTCATAGTCAATGCTAAACTTTTTTAAATTTTATTTCTGAAATTTTATTATTCTCATTTGGAAATTTTATTATTCTCATATGGAAATTTTATTATTCTCATATGGAAATTTTATTATTCTCATATGGAAATTTTTTTATTCTCATATGGAAATTTTATTATTCTCATATGGAAATTTTATTATATTATTTTATTATATGGAGATTTTCACAGCTTTAGTGTATGCTTAGAACTCAACTGATAATTAAATCTATTAAATATTATAAAAATATTTCAAAATGCAAACTTTATCTTATCAAAACGATTAAGTTGGTTTGATTTTTTTTCTTTTAAAATTGAGCTCGTATTTTTTGAAGAAAAATAACTGAAAATTTGGGTGTCACAAAGTTCAAGAATAGCATTTTGAAAAGGGTTTTCAAAAAGTTTTTAATTCAACTACCTTTTTCAATTTGTTTTTATTTTAGCGCAATACACACATTTTTAAATGTGTTTAACCAGTTTAATGTGGTTCTATGTGGAACCATGGGTGTTAAATCTAAAAACCAGAAGATTAAAAAAATTAGACCTACAAATGAATCAGTTTACGCTAAAAAGGGTTCAGTCACAATAATTGAAAAATTGAATTAATAATGGTTTGGGGGTTTCAAGAATAGCTTTCAACTGTTTATGCTAAAAGAAGATATGTCAGTTGCTTGATTGCTGTGGTAACAAACAGTCTAGAAATAACAAATGGTTCAATAACTACATAAAAAAAGTGATTATTTTCTCAGCTGTGATAATGTTGGTCGATCAACAATTAATGATTGTCTGCTTTTGAAAAATAATGTTTTGATCTCACAATAAATATAAAAATAATGTTTTGATCTCACAATAAATATAAAAATAATGTTTTGATCTCACAATAAATATAAAAACAATGTTTTGATCTCACAATAAATATAAAAACAATGTTTTGATCTCACAATAAATATAAAAATAATGTTTTGATCTCACAATAAATATAAAAATAATGTTTTGATCTCACAATAAATATAAAAATAATGTTTTGATCTCACAATAAATATAAAAATAATGTTTTGATCTCACAATAAATATAAAAATAATGTTTTGATCTCACAATAAATATAAAAATAATGTTTTGATCTCACAATAAATATAAAAATAATGTTTTGATCTCACAATAAATATAAAAATAATGTTTTGATCTCACAATAAATATAAAAATAATGTTTTGATCTCACAATAAATATAAAAATAATGTTTTGATCTCACAATAAATATAAAAATAATGTTTTGATCTCACAATAAATATAAAAACAATGTTTTGATCTCACAATAAATATAAAAACAATGTTTTGATCTCACAATAAATATAAAAATAATGTTTTGATCTCACAATAAATATAAAAATAATGTTTTGATCTCACAATAAATATAAAAATAATGTTTTGATCTCACAATAAATATAAAAATAATGTTTTGATCTCACAATAAATATAAAAATAATGTTTTGATCTCACAATAAATATAAAAATAATGTTTTGATCTCACAATAAATATAAAAATAATGTTTTGATCTCACAATAAATATAAAAATAATGTTTTGATCTCACAATAAATATAAAAATAATGTTTTGATCTCACAATAAATATAAAAATAATGTTTTGATCTCACAATAAATATAAAAATAATGTTTTGATCTCACAATAAATATAAAAATAATGTTTTGATCTCACAATAAATATAAAAAAAGGGCAAAAGTATCACCGAATAAGCAAAAATGAAAAATGATAAAAAATACAGAACATTTTTGATTGGCGAAATAAATGTAGTTTGAGATCATAGTTTTCTTTTCTGATTTTAAGTTCTGAAAAAAGAAGTCTTTAATTAGTTAATTAAATGTTAATCAATTTTTATAAATGAATTTAATTTTGATTATGATTGAATTTTTTTGAATGAAATGAGTTTGAAATAATAAATAGAAATGTTAATTTCTTTTGTAATAATAACTAGAAATGTTAATTTCTTTCGTAATAATAACTAGAAATGTTAATTTCTTTCGTAATAATAACTAGAAATGTTAATTTCTTTCGTTATAATAACTAGAAATGTTAATTTCTTTCGTAAAAATTTAAGCATTAAACTTTTTACTTTTGCTTAAGTTGTATAATAATCTCAAAAGGTTGAGATCAAAAGAACACCAAAACGATGTAATTTTTTTTGTTTTAAGTGATAGTTGATTAAATAGAAAGTATGAAATAACCAAGTTCATAAAATGGAGGAAGACAAAATACAACAAATAGTTTACAACAAATACAACAAACAGTCATTTAGTAAGAAATAAGTATCTGAATCAACCGCAAAGAAAAACTAAAACTTTTTATACTTTCATAAGAAAGATTATTTTTTCACATTATTTTGACTCACCCAAAACAAAAAGTTTTTTTAACAAAAATGGAATTTCCATTTAGCTCTTCTATAAAAAAAATGCATATAGCATTTTTTTTATAAAAAATTGACCCACTAGCAAAAAATTTTTTGTTCAGAAATCAGAAATTAATCTACCACCAGATTAGATAAAAAAAGTTATTTATTTTTTTCTCAGCGGGTGTTTTTAGTTAAAAGTCAAGATTTAATTTTTTTAAGAAAAAAGTGAAACTTTACTTTTTTCTTAGAAGGTTATTAAAAATCTATCATTTGTTCTGCGCAATTCAAAATAATCTACTGTATAGAGATGAAATAAACAGCTGTATGGAAAAGTGAAATAATTTATTGAGAGATAAAAGCAAAATAAAAAAATTTATATTGTGATTTATTAAAGGATAATTTTTTTAAATAATGATTTTTTTTAAATCAGCAATTTTTTGTAGATTATCTGGCTTTAAAACAATATCTCTATAAAAGTATTATGCAAAATTAAAAAGTGTAACACATAAGGTGTTTTACAGTTACTAAATTTAGGTGAGAATTAAAAAAATTAAATTTGATCATCCAGAAAAAATTTGGTTGTCTACTTTTCAATATTTTTCATTTCAGCTCATCAGTGTTAATCAGCAAACTTTAAATTTTTATTTCCAACGCTGTTTTCTAACAGTTTTGCAGTTAATAAAAAAGGGTCAATGTCTCTTTTTGATCAACACTCAAGCATGTCAGTTTGATGAAAACAACATTTATGAGAAATAATTAATAGAAATTTAATAGAAATAAGCTTAAGAGGATTATGAGAAAAATAAAACTTTTTGGGTCACAATGAAAAACATCTACGCAATCTTAAAAAATGTGCAACATTTTTTGCATGAACAATCAATTTAATCTACATGAACAATCACTTTAATCTACAAGGAGTTTAGAGGAAAAAAACATTTCACTAATTTTTTAAAAAATTTGTAAATTTCTACCATCAAGTTACAGGCCAATATCACTAACATCATAGTCTGCAAAATCATGGTGAGTTTTATACTTGAATGTTTTGCATGACACAAAATCTCATATCTAAAGGTCAGCATGGTTTTCTTCCTAAATGAGGATGTTTTACAAATCTTCTGGAAGCATGTGACATACACAAGGCATATACTAAGGGTTCTTTGCTGAAAAGATACTCAGATTTGGCCAAAGTATTTGACAGTCCCACATAAATGATTGTTACAGAAACTGCAAGCTTATGGTATCAAAGGCACCCTGCTAAAATGAATTGAGAAATGGTTAACTAGTTAAAGAGAGTAGTATTAGAGCAATTAACATTTGAATGGGCTCCAGTGATTTTGTATGTGTTGCAGGGCTTAGTTATTATCTTATTTTTTACCATTTTTTAGGACATAGTAAATCATACTAAAGTGGTAAATGCAAGCCTCCTTCAAGCTGACAAAACTGGTGACTAATTGGACAAGTGAAATATGCATTTTAAAGTTGATAATTGTAGAGTTATGCCTGTTGGATGTATCAACAAATCAGATACTTCTATAAAGCTTTTTTACATTTTTTTTCAATCTACTTTTCACATTTCTTTCTAACTAAATTTCTGCTCTTGCTTGAATTTTTGTCTCAAAATGGTAAGTTACTTTATCTTCTTTTAGTTTCCAAATTCTGCATTTACTCACAAAGACCTATTTCTTTTTTTCAGTTTTTTCACTAGTTTTTTGTCACAAATAACTGATTAATTGTGAATCAACTGATAAACTGTGCTGTGGAAACTTTATCTTGTTACTCTTATGCTACCTCATGTTTCCCTTTCTGAATTAAGACATTGTCCACTTGTGACTCATTTACTAGTCACTTGCGTGATTTATAAGTAATTTTGTTGATCTTTTTTTGTTAACTATTTTTTAACTGTAAAACAAATAATGCTTAAGTTTAAGAACATTATTAATAAATTTAAAAAAAACAAAAACATTTCCTTCTGCATTGATTTAGTCGTTTTTAGAGGTGTGCTGGAACCAATATATGCCGGGTCCCCAATTCCGAGTACCCGGTGGTGAAAACCGGGTCCGAGACCGGGCACCCGGCACCGAGTCCATTAAAAAAAGTAAAAATGAAAAAAAATTTAAACAAATAAAAAATAATTTAGACAACACTTTTGCTGTATTTCATTTTAATTTCTTTTATTTTTTGTTAGTGACAAATAAAAAATGTTATCAGCACTTGAAATAATTAAAAAGTAGACGATCAAATAAACTTTCTGACAATAATTGATTGAAAACTTCATTTGAACAGAATATAGATTTTTATAAGCGGCTAAAGAATAATTAAAAACCCCTAAAACTATGCAATATTTCTTTATTTTTAGCAGCCGTGGTAGATTGCTTGCCTCAGAAATAAGAGGGAGCGCGACCACTCTCGTTTCTGAGTGGGCATGCCCTTCCCCCTATTTTTTTTTGTGTGGACCTTCTTTCATTTTTTTAAAGAAATTGATGATTTATATAAAAAATCGGTGCATTTTTTTTCGAAATGAGGTAGTGTGCCCCCCACTTTGAAAACCGCCTTGTCGGCCTTGCGAAAACATTGATCTCTCTGATTTCCCAAACTTCATGGGAAAAGAATTCAGTTGAAAATTGTCTATGTTGGTTAAAAGGTCATTGGTTTAAATGTTTATTTATTTTAAATGATTATTTAGCAAAAACCTTATTTAAAATTGACCTATGCAAAGTATTAAACTTTCATTCATTTTTTGCAATTAAAATTGCGAAAAATGTATCTTTCTCTCACGTTCTAAGCAATAAAAAGAAGCAATTATTTGTTTTTTTTCTTTTTTTCTCTTTATTTCTTTCGTATTCTCATATTAATTCGTTTTACTTTACGGTTTTTATATCTGTGTAAATCAGTTTCCTTTTTGCAATATTATCTGCTATCAATGTTTTGCAATATAATATAGCAAAAATATATTTGAAAACGTAATATAAGTGAGACACATCTTGATTTAGTACATAAAAATTATCAACTTCTGAAACTATCAAGAAGTTTTTTGGCTGAAGCACTATTTTTTATCTGGTTAATAATATTTCTACACAATGTAAAGTAACACTAAAACAAAATTTGTTGTATTATTTTTATTATTTATTAGTTACAGCACTTAAAGGTTATGTCTGTTAAAAATATTTTTAAAGATACCCGGTGCTGAGCACATCAACAAAATGGCCGATTCTGGGTACCCGGTAAAACCGCCAAATTACCGGGTCCAAACCAGATACCCGGCACATCTCTAATCTTTTTTAGGACTCGTAATATAGAAGCAACTCTCAAACACAAATAAAAATTTTGCTGAATTTTGTTGGAATGATTAAAGAAGAGAGTTCAAATTTATACCTCTTGTCTGTTGTTGTTGTTGTTGTTGTTGTTGTTGTTGTTGTTATTGTTGTTGTTGTCATAGTGTTAATATTCTTTTACAAAGAGTGAGTTGCACTGCTACTGCATTTCAAAGTCTGTTGTTTGAATTATATATTATAAACTTTTTTATGTATTTTGAAAAATATTTTTTTTAGGATTGGGGTGATGTTGGAGACAATGAAGCTTCAGAGTTTGTGGATCAATTAGGTGAATTCACCAATAAAATATCTTTAGCAAAAGAAAATGAATTAGGAAGGTACTATAAAAAAATAAAAATCTATTTTGTATGGATTTTTTTATGTCAATTCACCTCCCCAAGTCCCAGAAGGCCACTGCGGTCAAGGAGGATATATATTTGTATGCGTGTATGTATGTATATATGTATGTATGTATGTAAGTAAGTAAGTATGTATGTATGTATGTATGTATGTATGTATGTATGTATGTATGTATGTATGTATGTATGTATGTATGTATATATGTATGTATGTATGTATGTATGTATGTAACCCTCGGGATTAGGAAAAATCAGGTCGGCAATAAATTGCCAACCTCCGACTGTCAGAGGTCGGCAAAAAAAATTTGACACAAAGGGGCTACCATGAAACATGAAAACAAGGTCAGCGATTTTTTGCCAACCTCAAACACTTTGAGGTTGGCAGTTAGGTTGGCATTGCCGAATGCCAACCCTAATTCTGAGGGCTGATGTATGTATGTATGTATGTATGTATGTATGTATGTATGTATGTATGTATGTATGTATGTATGTATGTATGTATGTATGTATGTATGTATGTATGTATGTATGTATGTATGTATGTATGTATGTATGTATGTATCTATGTATGTATGTATGTATGTGTTTATGTATGTATGTATGTATGTATGTATGTATGTATGTATGTATGTATGTATGTATGTATGTATGTATGTATGTATGTATGTATGTATGTATGTATGTATGTATGTATGTATGTATGTATGTATGTATGTATGTATGTATGTATATATATATGCATATATATATGTGTATGTAAATATATATGTACATTTAGTTATCCCTAAACACTTATGTGTGCAACATGATTGCATGTTGCATTGCAAAAGATGTAATATTTATTGTATGTCAAGTTTAAGAAAAAGGAAAAAAGATGTGTGGTAACATTTGTAGACCTTGAAAAACCCAACCAATCTAATAAGAGAGATAGTGTGGTGGGTGTTGTGTTGATATTTAAATCAGTTATTGTGGTGATGATATGTTGATGTTTAAATCTATGGTTTAGGTGTTACAACTAGTACTTACAATTTACAAAATTTAACTCACATTTTCGAAACTAATAATAATTTGAAAAAATAGTTGTTTGATGTTTTAAATTTTTAAAATTGAAAATTTAAATTTTTAATTTAAAAAATTTGTTTTAGTTAAATATAAACTATTTTATAGAATATGCCTAAGTGCTGGAGATTTGCATTCAGTCCTTGGAAAAATGCACTCGCTAAATGATTATTCTGCTGCAGGTATTTAATAATAAAGTCTGTTTTATAGTTTTATTTATGAAGTAATAAAGTTCATTTTTATAGGTTTTTTTTATAGTAATAAAGTTTTTTTATGAGTGTGATGCTTATTTCAAAATTGATTACACTATTCTAAGCACCTAAAGTGTTCTAAATCCTGAAATTCTTTTTTTTTCAATAAATTGCAAGGTAATTAATAAATTGTTTTGAAAAGAAAAAAATTCTGGTTGTAAAAGATATCTTATGTTTTTTTTTACTGTATTCAGCTCCCTGAAGCCAAGAGATCACTACAGTTGCTTTTTTTATATTTAATTGCTGTTTGTTGTAACAAGAGATCACTACAGTTGCTTTTTTTATATTTAATTGCTGTTTGTTGTAACAACGTAGGTTGTTTTTTTGTTACAAGCTCCTTTAACCCTTTAACTCCAAAACACAAGACAAAGTTGCTTGTGAAAATAAACACAAGACAAAGTCGCTGTGCAGAAAAGCAAGTTAAATGTGACATTAATAGGGACATGGATCAAACTCTGAACTTCTTGCTTACAAAGCAAATGCTCTTCCACTAAACCAATTCTGCATAGAGGTTACATACATAAATCAAGTTAAGCATGAAGTGAAACTAAAAACTCAAAAATACTTTGTTTTAAAAAATAGTTGTTAAACATAACCCAGACCTTTTCTAGTTTTGTAATTTTTATTAAATTTTTTTTATGGTTTGTAGTTTTTATAACTTTAATATATATATAAATACATATATTTTTTATTTATTATTAAAATAAGCATCAAATGTTGACTTAATTGTATCTATTGAAAAACTTGTACTGGTATGGATTAAACAAATTGAGCAAGTACTTATTGAAAGTAAACAGGTAATATTCATTACAAAAATAATAGTTAAATACCTCATAGCTAAAAATTAATATTTTAAGACTTTTTGAAATTATTCATATATAATATATTATAATTTAAAGAGATTGATTATATTTATTTCAATCAAGCTTTTTAAAATAAGTAATTTTTAGCTTTAAAGTTGCTTTTTTAACACAAGTTTTTCAATGTTTATTTACTACATTTTTGGATTTGGTCTTTACTTTTTTAGGTTGCATAAAAGAACAATTAGAAATAAAAAAGTAGGCAAAAGTTTCATTAAAGCAAATTGTTCAAAAAAGTCTAGGCGATTGTTGTTTTCAAATAACAAAAGCAAGAACAATGTTTTGAGTAATATATTTATTTTATTGATATTTCTCTGGAGTAACTCATGCTTTGTTCCAAATAGTTTTATATACTACCCATAAAACAGGCTTGATATTAATTGTATGATGGAATTGAGTGATAAGTATGTGAGACTACAATGGTTATTATTACTTAAGCAGCTTGAATACTTGAGCCACACAAGGTTCATTGCAATGTTATCTCATAAATAAAAAACAATCAATTAATGCCACAATTAGTGCACGTCAAATTTGCTTATAGAGGGATATTGATTTAAAAAAAGGTAGAAAATTACCTTAACAGTTATAACTAAGTGCTGGATAACACAGCTGTGTTATTATTACATTCCTGATTAAGGTCTAATTATCAAGGATATTTAAAAGTAGTTTGAAGCTAATTTAAAGTAAAAACCTGATGAAAATGATATCAAATAATATTACTTATACAAATAATAATAATATTAATAATAATAAAAAAACAATAATAACAATAAAAATAATAATGAAAATAACAATAAGAAGAAAGTGATAACAACGATAATAATGGAAAATTATCAAAACTGATAATAGTATTTAAAAAAATATAATAAAAGCAAATCATTAATAGATTTCAAAACAAAAACTTTTTATTATATTGATTATGTACACCATATAAATTGAATATTATATACATAGATAGGAAAAGTTACAATAAGTTAAAAACTGGCGTAACCTAACAATCTACACAGTTATTGTAAAGAAACTGACAATGATTTATTAATATTTATAACATTTATAATCATAATAAAAAATATATAAGTAATATATTAATAGTGGTATATCACCTAAAAGAAATAACAAACAATAATAACAAAATGCAAACAAAAACCACAAACAAAATAAATAGTAATCGTTAATAAAAAACAAATATACTAATCCTAAGAATGGAGAATCCTAAGAATGGTATTTATGAAAAAAATATAATTAAAAATAAGCTTAAGTTTATAAATAAACTAAATAAGAAATTAAAAACTGGCAAATAAAATAAATATAAGTTACAAAAAGTACTTATAAATGATGAATAATTTAAAAAAGTTTTAAAATATTAATCTTTAGTTACATTTTTTTAAAGAATGTTTAAAATATTTTTTTTTTGTTGCAATATTTTTTTCTTTTTTTCTTTTTCTTTTAGTTTTTTATTCTTTTGATGTTTTAACACAGCTGGTTAATTGGAGTTCTTCGGCTTTTAACACAGCTAGTTAATTGGAGTTCTTTAACTTCTTTAACCCAGCTAGTTAATTGGAGTTCTTTGACTTTTCTTTGATTTTTTTATTTTTTAATGAGGGTCTTGAGTTTACTACGGATTTTAATAAAACAATTTAAGTGTTCCTTAAAAATACTTATAATTTATCAGATGTGATTCAAGCAGAAATAGAGTGATCCTAAAAACTTTTGTAAAATAGAAAGCCAATTGCACACGTAGTTAAAATCTTCTGTTGTGTGATTTTGCTAGAAATAATGTCATAACAAATATAAAAGTATCAATAGAAAATAACTTTTGCTATTATAGAACAAGTTATAAAAGAAATTAGCTTGTTAAACTTAGTTATACAAAAGAGACTGAACCCTGTTGTTGTAGTAATACTGTGATAAATTTTTTGTACTAATACTGTGATGAAATTTGATTTTTGGAATATGAATGATAAAAGTCAATTTTTTTTTAAGAAATTGGGTATAAAAAAAAAAAGTAAATTTTTTCTATAATTTTAGCTTATGTAATGTAAAAAAAGTATAAGTTTTTACACTTTGCTTTGATGATGGATGATAGTATATTTATTGCTGTCAATATTATTTATATATAAAAATATTTATTACAGCCATTTAAAACTTAACGATATTGCTCCAGTGTCAATAGTTTGTTGCAGTTCCCAGTAAAATGTACAGTAATTTCATTAGATGTAGTAATTTCTTAATATCCAGTAATATGTTCACTTCTTTTAACTACTTCAGGTCAAATCATGTTTAGGATCATCATGATCATCCTGCTACTTTTAACATATAGTCCAGTAAAACCTGCCTCATGCCCTGCTGCCATGTAGGATGTGATTTTGTTGGTATAGGTTAAAAAAAGATAACTCTGACTATACACCTTGCCTCAAGGTTCTTGCTTGAGAAAAGGCTAGAAATGGTGTCTCAATAAAAACAATCTGCTTACCCTGATTTTAAATGCATCTGGCTACTGTCTTATAAAACCCTGCTATCCAAAAACTTAGGGGTAAACAGAAAATTTCTGTTGACCAGCCTCACACCCATTTAGCATCTAACAGGCAGGCATAGATGTAAACCTGTGTTACATTGTTTCCTGCCTAAAATGATGAACCCTGTTTGTTATTTTACTCATTGGTAAAAAACAACCAGAATATTATACAGCATATTTAAAATCAAAATGAGAAATGCTATAAGAAAAATGTATTATTTGTTCAGAAGCAATAAATTTTTTTTTTATTAATCTGTGTAATAGATAACAGTTTTATGTAATACATTATAATCTTTTAGATTCGAAAAGAAGCTGATGACATTGGACCAAGTGATGAACTATTATATTGGAGAAAGAAAATGGCTAAATTAAATAGGTTATAAATTGTTATATATAAATGCATGTATATATATATATATATATATATATATATATATATATATATATATATATATATATATATATATATATATATATATATATATATATATATATATATATATATATATATATATATATACACTTAGGCATATTCGTTTAGACACATCAATTTTTTTCTCTTTATCTTAATTTTTTTCTATGTATTGTCAACTGATGCATGCAAGTTATTATCAAATTAACTGTTGTGTTGTGGGCTAATAAAAACCACAAAAAATTTTTTTCTATGTGTCTTTATTAACATGAGAGTATGTTTGATATACAAAAGTACATTTTTTAATTGGAATATATCTATAAACGCAATCAGGTTAATAACGGTAATTATTGACTTTTAATCACTTTTACACAAATAAATTGAAAATATTTAGTGTAATTTGATCTTTTGCTCTGCCAGTATCATTTTTATTGCCTAGTATCATTTTTACTGATACTGCCAGTATCATTTTTACGAAATGCCTAAAGGAAAGTATTTGACAGATGCTGAAAAAATACAAATTAATTTGTATCGTGGCTCAGAAGTCTCACCAGCACTTTCTATACGAGAAATAGCAAGAAAAATTGGAAGATCTGACCATGTTGTACGAAACTGCATTGCAAAAGGTGACAATTACGGTGTAAAAAAAGCAACAAGCGGCAAAAAAGTATTAACAAATCGGCAAATTAATCGAATTCGCTTCGAAGCAACCAAAAATAAATTGAATACAACACAAATAAAGAATAAATTATTATTGCCTGCTAAAGCAGCCGGACACCAATTTAAAACTGTTACTGAGTTAAAGTGTAAAATCCTTGAAGCATGGTCCAAGTTGGATCAAACTACACTTCAACGACTAGTAAAGTCAATAAAAGGCAAAATTTTTGAGGTAATCCAGTGTAATGGAGGACATGCGCATTACTAACTTCCATCTTTTAATGTCAAAAATATGACTGCGTCTATAGATATATTCCAATTAAAAAATGTACTTTTGTATATCAAACATACTCTCATGTTGATAAAGAGACACAGAAAAAATTTTTTTGTGATTTTTATTAGCTCACAACACAACAATTATTTTGATAATTACTTGCATGCATATCAGTTGACAATACATAGATAAAAATTAAGATAAAGAGAAAAAAATTGATGCGTCTAAACGAATATGCCTCAGTGTATATATATATATATATATATATATATATATATATATATATATATATATATATATATATATATATATATATATATATATATATATATATATATATATATATATATATATGTATATATAGAACCCTTAGATGTTGTCCGAAAGTTTTTTCCATATTTTGTTGACAAAAATTAAAAATTAAAATTCAAGACCGGAATTATTTTTTTTTATTAATTGATAGACTGCCTGCCCCAACCAAACCCTCAGTCGATGTAGCAGCACTCCCTTGCGAGTCAGGCTATTTGTCAGTCGATGTAGCAGCACTCCCTTGCGAGTCAGGCTATAAGATAGTTGATGTAGCAACACTCCGCGCATGATTTACAGTAAAAAAAATTAAAATAAAAACATTTTATTAAAAAAATTAAAAATAAAAACATTTTATTAAAAAAAATAAAAATAAAAACATTGTTTATATTGTTAAAAACATTCAGAATGTTTTTAAAAACATTCTAGTCAATTAAATTTGCGTTTTTGTGGTTTTTTTAAAAAACGATTTATTTGTAATTAAATTAATGGTTTTTACTTTCAACAAACACGCAAATGTTGGATAAAAGTCAAAAGTAATTAAAAGTGATGTATGTGTTGGCGTAAGAATCACTTTTTTCCTTCCGCTCTTCCCAAAGACAACAAACTATATATATATATATATATATATATATATATATATATATATAAATATATATATATATATAATATATATATTTATATATATATATATATATATATATATATATATAAAAATATATATATATATATAATATATATATTTATATATATTATAAAAATTAAACTGAACTACTCTAGTGGAAAGGAGACAAAGAGGAGATCTAATACAAATGTATAAAATTATGAATAATATTTACAAATTAGAAAAAGGCAATCGTTTTCCAATAGTTAATAATCATACGAGAGGTCACTGCTTTAAATATTTCAAGGAAATGAAAAAACATAAGCACAGAGAAAACTTCTTTTTTAATCAAGTAGCGAATGTATGGAACTCTCTGTCAGAAGAAGTTGTTAAATCGCCTTCAGTCAACAGCTTTAAAGCAGCAATTGATTGCTGGATGAGCAGCAATCGATCAATTCGGCTGTCAAAGTGTGCCTGATAACACACTCACTGGCTCTGCCAGTTACAGCGTTTTCTACTAACTAACTATATATATTTATATATATATAGGGTCATTTCGGATAAAGCGAGCCATCGGATAAAGCGAGCCGGTCGCCTAAATATTGCAATTTTACGAAATCAAATTATGCTTTCGATTTATAACAATTTATTTAATATTAGTTATTCATTTTAAAGTCTAATGAATATTTTAAAAACAGTTGCTAAGCAATTATTTTCGCGGTAGTATAATTATAATCATTCGAGTAGTAACAAAACGTTTTTTCGCTTTAAGACCTTATATTTTGTTTAGCTTCAATTAAGAAAAGTGAGTATTTCATATTTGACACTATTTATAGTAAATATGATTGTAATATTAGTAATATGAGAAACTATTTCAAAAAATACTGTGTTGATATGTATTTGAGCGATGATAAAGTTTTTTAATCGAATTTTCAACCTGGCTCGGTTTTGCATAACTGTTAGATAAACCGAGCCAAGGGCATTCAGGTAAACCGAGCCATTGGATTCTCAGCCCAATATGTTGTCAAATATTGAAAATTCTTGTTTGCCACTGCGATCGAGTATTGAACAGCCACCTGTACCTAATGCAGCTATGAATTTGCAGTTGATTTCTGTGACCGAATCCGTTGACGTAATTAATCTGAATGAAATGCAATTGCCAGATATTTCAAATAGTTCTAGTACTAAACTTGTTGATACAGCTAATAAAGATAATATTAATGCATCTAATTCTAATACACGCCTAGATAAGCAGCATGAGCAACATGTCAATACTGATATTGCTGGTAGTACTTGTTTACCTACCACTGATGAAAATGCAATTGTGTCAATTGAACAAGCAGACCTCGTCTTTCGAAAACTTGATGCCAGTGCCACACAGAGATTAACCACAAAGCAGTCGGCCACGTAAGAAACCACCATCTTATGAATTGACATCAGAAGAAAATGTAGCATTTATTCAAGAAAGAACCAAACCAATAACAAAAAAAGCAGCTAAAGAGAAAGAGACCAGCAAAGAAAAGAAACAGAAGAAAACTGTTAAACAGAAGGTTATAAATAAAAAGAAAGAATCCAAAAAAGAAAAGAAACAAAAAGAAGAGGACATTTGCAAATATTGTGGGTTTGCATATGGTGAAGCAACTGATCCTCTCATTGATGATGAATGGATTGAGTGTGACGCGTGCCGTGATTGGTTACATGAGAGCTGTATCGAAATAACCGTGCGTGGACAACTATGTGCTGATTGTGTTCAAACAACAACTAAGTAAATTAACTCTAGTTAAGACTTGATATTTTGCATTTTGTACTGCATCATTTATCTGCAGCTTTAGCAGTATTATTTTTATTAGACTAGTCGCTGACATTTTTATATTGCTTTTGTTCTTTAAATTTTTTGCATTGTATGCATTTGAGGTTAATGTTTGCAAACTTTTAATACCAGTTTACTATATCGTAGGTAATAAAGTTAATATTAATTTAGTAAATATTATTTGTAATAATACTTCCAATTTTGTAAATTTTTGTCTGAAATAAAAGCTAAATGGCTCACTTTAGAATAATCATATAAGCTATTGGCTCGCTTTACCAATAATGGTGGCTCACTTTATAAATTTGTTAATATAAAGCGAGCCTTTCCTATGTATCATATATAGTTTACTTGGCTCACTTTATATTAGTGTGGCTCACTTTACATTATATCATAGTTTAGGTATCTGTTATAGAGTTTTCTAGTACAAGAAGTATTAAGATATCTCACATAGTTATTAATACACACTGATTTTAGTTTTATTGGCTCGCTTTTTCCGAAATGACCCTATATATATGTATATAGGCCTTGTTATGAGATTTTAATGCACAACAAAAACATGTAATGCTAATAAATGTAACTTTAACACAACAATGATATTTACATTGTTAAAAGTTAAATTGTTTCATTAGCTTATTTTGAAGTACTGCATTGTAATTAAATTTAATTTTAAACTATGTTAAAGATCATTAAAACTAATATAACATAAATTACTGATGAAATCTAAATTTGGTATTTGAAAATGATTATTTATATATATGATATTTTCTTATAATTTATTTCTAAAACAACCTTATTTTTAACATAATCATTGGTTTCTTTATCACAAATTTTTTTTTTTTTTACCTATTTAATGTAATATTTTTAATTGACAATAAACAATTTATAGAGAGATTTTAGTTCCCAATAAGATATTTACCAACAAAGTTTATGTTTATAAATAAATTATGTCAAAAGAACTTCAGATGATATTGAGTTAATAAGAAACAAAAAATTTCTAACACATTTGTGAAAAGAATTCTCCTAAACATTAAAAGATTTGTCCCCAAAAACTACAAACAATAGCTTTTATAAATACTTATTTTGATTTAAAAGTATTTATTGTTCTATAATTAATAAATTACTTATAATTACTAAATTTATAGTATGCATCTTTCTCGAAACTACCTGGACTTAATTATTATGGAGTTTTTTCTTTGAAATAAATCATTTTCTATATATGTCAGAATCTCTTTTTGCTATCTTCTTTTTTTAGGTTTAAGTTTTTTGATAAAAATCATTATATTAATGTATCTTCCATTTTGAATCAAAAGCCTACCTCATAGTTTGTCTAATAAGCTAATAAAACAAATTTAGAGAGTTGCTTTAGCTGAAGAGAAATTTTTTTTTTTAATTTAAAGTTGTTTTTCAGAAAAACTGATTAATATCAATTAGACTCAAAATACCCTGAAGCTCCACATTGTCCCACTCTACCTTACTATTTTTGATATTTAATATTACATATATCTAGCTTACTTGGTCAAATAAAAAGTTCTTCTTGTCGGGCAGCAATCGGTGTTTTGTTTGCTGCAAAGTCCCAAACAATTAAACACTGGAAAGAGTTTGACTGTCAGATAACAAATGCTGCGAACGAAGCAAAGGATAACATGAAATACTTGAGTACTTTAGAAAAAATATTTGTTCCTTTAAAGAAATGCAGTCCAGTAAGTTTTTTTATGTTTAAAAATTAAATGCTTGTTATTCTTTGTGATTTTGATTTTTTTTCTATGATGAATCTTGTCAGCACATTAACTTTTATAAGTTTGTTATGTTCTGCAAAATTTATTGTTTACAATCATGTTAAAAACGTTTTATGATAAATTATCACAGTTTTGTCACTTTTTATACCTATGGTATATATGATGAACCAATAAAATATAGTATAAATAAATAAATATAAATAAAATAAAGTATGTATGATGAACCAATAAAATATAGTATATATGATGAACGAATAAAATAAAGTATATATGATGAACCAATAAAATAAATATATATATTATATATAAATAAGAGCATATAATTATGGGTATTAACAATAAACATTATTTATCGCTAATACAAATTAATATTTAATATTATAAAGTAATATAGTTTAAGTAATAAAATTATAAGCAGACACTTTCTGTTGCTTAAACTAATATATATTTGGTCTTTACATTGTTGAATTTTATGTTTATTTTGTTAAAGACCAAAACAAGACTATGACAAAAATTTTTTGTTAAGACAAAAAATTGAGCACAAAAATTGTTACAGAAATGCCAAGACCAAGGTAAGACCACAAAGACATCGTGTAAATAGTGTATCCTTATTTTTAAGAGTGGCTTAGCTTTTTGGATTCTATTAAATTTTTTATTCAAAAACTAAAATTTTTGAAAATCTGTACATTTATATCTAAAGTGACAAGTATTTGTATGAGTGTTTTTTGTCTTCCCTAATCTTTTTTGTTTTTTGAGAATCCTTCTTTTGCAATCATTATTGTAGCATACACATGCGTTCATGCGTACATACCCACACACTCACACAAGCATACACAGTGCTTGTGTGGGTGTGTGTGACTGTATGCATGTACATCTCAATGTATATAAAAAGTTGTTTTTTTTTTCTTACTTTCATTTTGATTTGTTATTACTATTGTTATTACTTTTGATTTGATTTTGATTTACTATTGATTTGTTATTACTATTGTTATTAAATTAATGTTGTTATTATCTCCTTTTTTGATTAAAATAATTGTTTTATACATTTTTTGTTGTTACATTTTATCCTGTTTAACTATTTTTAGTTGCATCTAACTTTCTCTAGCTATGTATATGCAGCTAATGTATATATTTATATATAGTTATGGTTTTAATAAAAATACGTGGATTATTATTATTGTTGTTCTTGTTCTTCTTATTATAAATTTTATTGTTATTTTTGTTGTTATAAATAATCTTATTTATATACAGTCTTGAAATTGCAGAATATAGTGGTTAATTATCAACAAAAAAAGTATAAATAATTTTTATACCTAATTTAGATTTTTAAAATTTTTTAGGCTATTTTGTGCTATTTTTCTTTTGTTATTTGTTTAGCTGTTTCTAATTATACTTCTAAATTTAAATATTTTGATTATTATTGGTTGTTTTTCTATTTTTAAAATTTGGTTTTCTCATTTAGTTAAAAATGGTTGAGCATCTCAGCACTTTGATGAATGGTATTCAAATGATATATAGTATTTCTCAATATTATAACACATCTGAAAGAATGACATCATTATTTGTGAAGATTACAAATCAAATGATTACATCATGCAAATCATATATTCGACAAGATTCACTTGCGCTATGGACTAATCCTTGGTTTGTTTGTTAGACAGTTACAGATTTTAATTTAAAATGTTTAGATTTATAATTATGAAATGTATAGTTTGAATTATGTTTTGGTTTTTGGTTGTTTTTTAGTGTTGTGATGTTTATAGTATAGATTTGTGATGTATGCAAATAGGCCACACCAAATACATAGCAATGTGGTGTTTTGGCGTATTTAATATGGTGTTGTGGTATATTTAGTAATTGTATGTGCTTATGAAATAGTGAAAAAGTGATCTAATATTTTTTCAAAGTGTCATAAGGTCTTAGGGAGCTCACACATGGCTGTATTTGATGATTATCTATATTTTAGTATTAGTTGTAGTATATTGAGGTATAATCTCATGTTTATTGCAGCATGGGGTGTGATTTAATTGCCTAGGTTATTATGTTTTTAATTGCGCAACATTTTGTGTTTAGGAATATCATCACATTGAAAATAAGTGAATGTATCAAGTTAAATGAAGAGTATCAAAAAAGTTTTCAGAAAACAAAAATGAAATTAAGAGAAAGTCATAATGAAAAGCAATTTGAATTTAGGTACTATTTACAACAAAATTTTTTTTTTTTTTTTTTGTATGAATAGCAAAGTTAATGCGCCTTAAATATCTATCTATCTATATATCTACATATATATATATATATATATATATATATATATATATATATATATATATATATATATATATATATATATATATATATATATATATATACAAATTTTATAATAAATTCTATATATAACTAAATGCTAATGGTATGGAAAGTTTTAAAATAGTATTGTGAATTCAATACTTATAAAAAAAAAAGAAAAAACTTTTTCATACTAAGTTAATAATTCAAAGTAACACCAAAAATTTTTTTCAATGAACCCTTTAAGCTTCTTTTTAAATTTCTGCTGTGTCTACTTTAAATTAAATGAATATTAAGATGTGCAAATATGTGCTGCAGTGAAATTACTCAAACCCAGGCACTAACCATATAAAAAAATATATCAAATAAGTTATAAAATTAACAAATAAATTAACAACCTTCATTAAAAAAAATCTTTTTTTAATGAAATTTGTTAATTTATTTAGGAATAATTGAAAGTTGCACAGTAAATGATGTACCGTAAGTGTCAAAATAACATGTTTATTTTTTCAAGTATGTAGTTAAAGTTTTTTATTTTTTTTTAATAAGTATTGAATTCACAACATCGCATGTATTGCTAATTGTATTGAAAATTTTAAAACAGTGTTGTGAATTCAATACTTTTTAAATATATATATATATATATATATATATATATATATATATATATATATATATATATATATATATATATATATATATATATATATATATATATACATATATACATATATATATATATATATATCAGGGATGCGGAGTCCCAAAAAGGACTCCAGATTTGAAAGTCACAAACAGATTACTTTATGCATGCTAGATTTTGGTATCCAGGAGCTCTAAAAATGTAAATAAGTTTATGGACTACTAATAGGAAAAAAATTAAGACTTTTAAGTTAGAGGAACAATCGTTTTTTGAACACGGAGTCCTTAGGTATAATGGCGGCAAGGACTCCGGGCTTAAAAACAATAAGTTTCAAGTCATTAAATCTCTTGAACTTTTTTCCTATAGCAGATCATAAGTCAACAATCATGTTTAGAGCTTCTGGACACTACAGACTTGGAAAAAGTAGAGATATAAAGCCAGAGTCCTTTTGGGACTCCGCACCCCTGATATATATATATATATATATATATATATATATATATATATATATATATATATATATATATATATATATATGTATATATATATATATATATATATATATATATATATATATATATATATGTATATATGTATATATATATATATATATATATATATATATATATATATATATATATTTATATATATTATAACTTCATATAAAAGTAACATATTAAAAAAATAAACATGTTATTTTGATTCTTAAATTACTGTGCAATTATTAAAGAAACTTTCCTTTAAAATCAACTCATATCTCTGCAACAAAAAAAAATTGGTGAGCTAAAAATTTACAGAAAATAAGTTAATTGTTTGTAGCAGGTAAAAAAAAAAGGCAGACCCATATTAGGTCATTAGTAGTTCAGTAAAACCATATGTGGCTATTGCAAATTATATATTGGTTGAAAGGTTAGATTTTGTTTTAAGTTTTTATATTTAATGCCATGTTTTTATCCTATTTATGGCATAAGGTAATTTGTGTCAGTTTCCAAAACCAGATCAAGAGAAAAACAACACCTGAATATTGTGAATTTTTTGTTGCATCAATAGACAAATTGAAACAAGTTGACAAATAGAAACTTTTCTAGAAGTTAAAGGAGACCGCACAAAGTAATAAAACATGTTTTATATTCCTTTTCTATTTTATGTTCATGTATGTTGTTTTTTGAATTAAAACTTTTTTAATAATGAATGTGTACACTATGCAGAAAAATTGGTTTTTCGCTATAAATATAAAGTCAGAACTTTTGGCTGTAACTATAGATACCCAAAAAAATCTAAAGCCATAAGAATGAAAAATTGGATGCAAGTTCAAGTCATATTTTGTAGAAGTTAAAAAAAAAATCATTAAGAAAAACCTAAATCATGCTAATCATATTCTTTTTTTACCTGAAATAATTATGCATGTAGCTAAAAAGCAATTTGGGTAATTCAAGGTTTATGTATCTAATTTAAGTATAGATCTAAATTTTCACAAATTTTTATTACAAAGTATAGTTAGATCTCATTCAAGTACAATTTACTTGAATTCAAAGTTAATAATTAAAAGCAACACCAAAAGTTTCTCTCAATGAACCCTACTAGTTTAAATAAGTTTGTGATTTCTATTAAATTTGGACAAAAACCGCTTTTGAAAAAATGAAAGAATCATTAATGTTGTAGTAACTATTGGAAGTTTTTGAAAAAAAAATTCTGCCTCCCATCAGAAGTTTTAAACTAACTTCAATCAACATCTAAATGGACAAACTGAAACTAAAAACACTTCCATGTCTTATATGACTGACATAAACAGATTTTAGTTGGAGTTAAATGGCCGTAGGCAAGAGATTGTTAAAGAAAAATGGTAATGACCTGTATCCACTTATTTAAAAGTGGCTAAAATAAAATTAGAATGTCTGCTTAATCACATTTCCAGAACTAATTTGCCAATAATGTGACTGATTTGAAAATTTGTTAAAAATTAAAGTTTGTGATTACAAACATTGATATAATTATTGACAACCAAAAAAATAAATATGACAATAGCATCTTTTTTACTTCAATGACCTTGATTTGTATTATTAATGATGCTTAAATCATTTTTGAAAACTCTAGTTCTTTTTCAACTTGATGTTGTTTATTTCCAGTATTTGAACCAATTTTGCAAATTTTACAAAATAAAAGACACCATAAAGAGTTGCAAATCAACAACTTACATTCCACATCAGTTGACATCTATATAAGTAGTTTTAGAAAGCAAGAATAAACAATTGAAGCAGTTTTAGGAATCTATTTTGTCAAGATATGCTGCTCTGTATAAAAATGATTAGAAAACCCTTTTTTATGTCTATTTTGAGCACTCTGCTGTGGTTTTTTAATAATGTACCATAGCTACAGATACTAGCATACTCCAATATTAATATACAAATATACATTAATCTACTAATATACATTGGAGTATATTAGTATCATTCAGATACTTATATACTTCAATGTTATGATTAATTAACGAGTTACTACTGTTAATAAAAATGTATAGACGACCATGCAGATTGTCTATACATTTTTATTATGAAATAAATGTCAAGTTATTTTTTTAATGCATTTTATTTTATTATTGTAGCTTTGGATATTTTAGTTATACCAGTGTAAAAAAAATGTTTTGCATAGTTTATTTAAAAGCAAATATAACTTTTTTTCGGTTAGCGAAACTTATATCTTTGGAAAGTTTGATGCCTTTTGTAATCGTTTAACAAAAATTGATGATTTGTTAAAAACAGTTGAAAGTCTTTCTGTATTGAAAAAAATTAAAATTGAGGTATGATTATAATACTGTTATTATTGCTTCATTACAAAAATTTTTAGTCTATTATATTTTAGTTTACTAGATAATCCAATTAATTCTTTGTGAAATCAGTTTTGTATTAATATAATAGATTTTGATTTTTAGGGGATTGAAAGTATTTTATCTCATTATGTGAACTTAGTTTCCAGCATTAAAAATAAAAATTATGATATTCTTGATCATCGTAAAAATGATGTAAGTTTTTACAAGCTTTATGTGTTTTTAGATATTTTGTGTTTTTAAATATTTTGTGTTTTTAAATATTTTGTGTTTTTACATATTTTGTGTTTTTAAATATTTTGTGTTTTTAAATATGTTTAAATATGTAAACTAAAAGGTTGTTCAAACACATTTAACTAAAAATACCTAAAAAAATACCTAAAAATAAACCCAAGTACAACAACAACAAGTACAACATAATGTGTATTAGGAGAAAAATAAGTTTTTCCCTCCCCCCTCCCCTTCTCCTAAAACACAATAAAAGTTAATTTTTTTTGCCAATCTCTAATAACACAATTTGTTGTTCACATTTGCATAAAACTGAAGTTAAAGTAATTTTCAAATCAATTTCAGTTGCATATAAAAACTTTGTTTATATACAAAATTGTTTAATATGCTTGTGTGTGTATAGATGAACATAATGTTTCACTGCTTCTCTGTGTGTTTTTTTTTAACTTTGCAACATTGTTTTAGTGTTGCTTTTTATTTAAAATACTAAAAGTAATTAACACCCATTATATTTTATTTTTTAGTTTGATGCTGATTTTGAAAAATTTAAAGTGGGAGTTAATTCACTTCAAGGAGAGCTTCAAACTTTCATTGATTCATGGTTTGAAAAATCTTTTACAGTTACGTAAATTATTATTCGAATTAGAAACCAATTGCTATGTTTTTTCTTTCATCTGTGTTTTTGAAATTTGAAGGCTTATTTTACATATAAAAGTTATTTATGCTTACCTTGAATCTAATGTAATATTTACAAAAAAAAAAAAAAAAAGGTACAATAATGAAATCCTTAATAATAAATCTTATCTAATAAGTTTTATAATAAAAAACTTTTCTTATTTTTATCAAAAAAAACTTTTCTTATTTTTATACAAATATTAGTTTTTATTTTTATTTTTTATTATTGTTTCTATTATTTTTATTTTAATGTTTTGATTTAGACATTACAAGGTTTAGAATTTTTGGATAAGTTTAAAAGATTGCTTGGTATTGATCTAAACCTGAAAAATAAGTACCACAAAGTGTTGTTCAACTTTACAAAGTAAGTCATATCTTATCATGTCTTAAAGTAAATCATATCTTATCATGTCTTAAAGTAAGATAATATTTTGTCCTAAGTATCACAAATTGTCGTTTTTTATATTAAAAATAAATATACATTGTACATATAAATAAGTACACATTATACATATTAGTAAATATATATAAATAAATAACATATATACAAATAACAAATATAAGTAAGTACATATTGTGCATATACAGTATTGGACAAAACATTTGCAACCAACATCGAACAATACTAAAAAGTGTTCCTAATTTTACATGTCTTTGAAACGAAACGAACTATACTACCACAGCAAACAGTTCAGGAGTCTGGAGTCATAGCATGCCATGACATGAGCAATCAGCTGACAGGTGACAGCACACAGGCAGAATTTCGTTGACAAGTGTCATTTTGCAGCGGACAAAACAAGTGCAACTTTTTTGGTTTGTTTCATTTTCTTAAGTCTGGTCTGTGTCAATGCTACGGAAGTTTTTCAATAATTAAAGGAAGTTTCCAGAAGTTTCCAGAAGTTTTCAGAAGCTTCCAGAAGTTTCCAGAAGAAGCATCTGGAAGCATCCAGTAGCATCCAGAAATATCCAGAAACATTCAGAAGCATCCCGACGCATCCAGAAGCTTCCAGAAGCATCGAAAAGAAGCATCTAGAATCTTCCAGAACAGGTTCACACTGTTTCATTTTACTATATAAGAGACTAAGTTATAAGTTTATAAGTTGTCTGCATCAATTGCTGGATTGCGTTCTTTGCTTTGTCATAGGCTGTGAGCTTAATGGTTTGACTAAATTTGAAAAACAATTGTGATAAATTAAAAATGACCTTCAGCAAAGGTAAAATTGGTGGTCAGAGAAAGGACATAAAGTTTCTTTACCACCTCACCCATGTCTTCCATTTCTACACTGAAAAAAAATGCGATTTTCATTGTAAAATTTCAAGATTCTAAAACATCAGGTTCTAAACATCAGCAATGCACACTGGAACTCTGATGCTGTTCTAGCTCTTCTTGCATATATTATGATGCTTGAAACCTGGACTGTGTATATTGCATAAAATATGTTATTCATTTCATAATCATGAGCTGACATGGGTTTAGCAGTCAGTTGTTTGCGCTGAAGATTTCTGAACAGAACTATCTGCTACTTTGAATACCAAAGAGGTCTCTGCTTAGAAGACTACTAGAAAACATATAGATCCCTGATCTGCATTGCCCTTATTAACCAGAGCTGTGAGCATGCTATCACAATTTTGACAACAATGACATTGCTAATAGTTGCCTTCCTTGGGTGTTTAATGACTCCAAATATGTTGTATAAGTTTTGTTCTATTATGTATTTGCTTTCAACGATCTTAAAAATGGGCTAAAAAATATAATAAATAAAATATTCAAAATGTGTGTGAAGCTTTTACAAAGCTACCTTGAAAATAAAAATTTATATAATCTTTAATGAAAGCTCATCAAGTTATGATACAGGGAAACAAGATCATCACTCTAATAACCAAGTACATCAAATACCAAAACAATTAAAATGTTTATGCTAAAATATTTAATTTTTCAATTTTTCAACTCTACAGTTTACAATGCTCTCTGACATAGAGATTTTAGATTTTTCACAGATTACAATGTAATTGGGTGTTGAATAATACAAAATTACTAAGGGGCAATTCCATTTCTTTGCGTGATTTTTCTTTGTTTTTACAATTAGAAGCTGGAACTTAAAGCAATACGCATATTACCATTATTATTTTAAAAAGCAATTATAACAAAAAAATTTTTATCATATTTTCGACTACCTAAATATTTAAATATATATATTTTATCATTTTATTATTTTTGTGTGTTAATGTTGCGATAGTTTGACAATTTTGCAACTTTCATGTGCAACTTCTTTGTGTGACCATACATAAAATGCATTTAAACAATGTTGTGACTCTATGATACATAGTGCAATCCTGTAACTTTCTGGAAATCTTAACTAATATATAGAATATTATGTGCATGCTTTTTTGGAAATGCCCTTAGATCAATCACTTTTTAGCATCTATATACATTTAAAAGTTTATAAAACATTTTTCAGAATACTCAGTGAAAGAAAATTTTTGAAATTTATATTTTTTCCAGACTTTTATAGATCTTATTTATTTTGATGTTAATGTCAAACAAATATTATAATAATATATATTTACAACTATTTATTTCCAGAGAAATTGATCATATAAAGAAAATTTATCAAAAACAAAAAGAAAATCCCCCTTGTTTTCGTGATATGCCTCCAGTGAGTATTAATTGAAATTCATGTTTATTGTGTTGTAAATAAAATAATAATAATTTTTTTACTGAGATGATGTAGATAATAAGAATACATCATTTTTTTAATGATATTTTTTTCATTTTAAAATATTATCCTGTACTAAATATAAATGAATATAAATAATATATAATATATATTAATAAAATGATTTAAAATTATGTAAATTTTGATGAAGAGTTTTTAATATTATATTTTCCTATTTTTTCTTCAAGTTATTCAAGATGTTTAAATTAATAGATTTGCAAACAATTTACTAGGTGTCATAGCTTTTTTTATTAATAAACTATATTTGTAATATATTATGTAATATATAGTTTGACAGTTTTACAATTTAATAATATAATATATATCTTGACAGTTTTTTCATCTTTAAAAACTTTCATCATATTTAAGATTTCCAGCAAAATTGCTTGGTCTAGACAACTATTTCGACAAATAGCACATCCAATGGAGTTACTTAGTCGATGTGAAGATTTATTGAAGGTTATTATTTTATTGCTTTTTTTGTAATCTACAATATTATTAAATTTCATGCAGTTTGATTAAATAATCAAAGTTGATAATTTAAATTTAAAATTTTTTGTTTAAAAAAAATAAAGCAAAACAAGAATACAAATATTTTATGAAGGTGAGTGATTACTAATTAAATGATTGTTTTGGCTTTTGAAGGTTGAACACTGATTCTTTTAATGAGTTAAACCAGTTGCTGTTGGTTACTGTTAAATAATACTTCTGACTAAAACTAAACAAAACTAAGACCAAAGCAAAAGCAAAACTTATAATAAATAAAATCATATAAATTAAATATTTAAAAATCTTTTTTAATAATATTAACACATAATAGATTTAACAAAAAACAATACCAAAATTTGGCTACATATATGCTATTGTTTTCAAAACTCTATATTTGGTTGATGCATAAACAACACTTTAAATATTAGTGAGGGTATTATAAAATTTAAAAAAGTATTAGAAAATGCAGAAAGTATTGCAAGCTCTTTATTTTTCAATTGATGTGAATTGTATTGGTGTATAAGATTATAGTGTGCTAGTGTTGTAATGTATATTAATTGTGTTGTAATATATATTACCTACAATTTTTTAGACACCTGAAGCAAATAAAGTTGTTAAGAGTTACAACAGAGTTGCACGAACATTGATTGAATTTGAAGTAAGTGCTGTTGATGAAGATGTTAATATAAAATTTGTAAAATTTTATATTATGAATTGAAAAATTAATGATATTTTATTTAGATGGTTTATCATGAAAACTGGATGAAAACTGTGGAGCATGTTAAATATAGCTTGAGTGCTTCATTGCTTGTGAGACACCCTGAAACTAAGGTACACAATGTATGTATGTATGTATGTATGTATGTATGTATGTATGTATGTATGTATGTATGTATGTATGTATAAAAAATCAAAAATCATCAAAACCTAAGATAACAAGATTTCAAAAAACTTTATTTTGTTTTGTTATTTTAACACAACTGATTTAATTGAAGTTACTGGTCTGGGTTAAAGTTACTGATCTGGGTTAAAGTTACTGATCTGGGTTGAAGGCTTTAGAAAAAGAAAAAGCTACAAAAAAAAAAAAAAAAAAAAAATCACACAAAAATCACACAAATGTAAATATTTATTGGTAAATGATGGTGCAAACTGGTAAATGGTTTTACAAATAAAATGTTGGAAAAATAACCACTCATTTTACTTATTCTTTTTAAATACAAATTTACTTTCAATCAATTTTGGTCGGTTTATAGTGTATCAATTTTGGTCGGTGTATGGTCGGTGGGGAGTAAAAATGATCACTTTAATAAAATAAAACATACTAATACTATAAAACATGTTTTTTTGTTTTGTAAAGAAATCTTGTGATAGTTTTGATTACATTTATGTTTTTAATTGTTTCATTTTGTATCTTATATTTTCAGGTTTTCCATGTGAATTTTGATCCACATATATTTGAATTGATGAAAGAAATAAAATACATGCAAAAAATGTCTCTGGAGGTGATTTTTACTTTCATTTTAATTTTTATTGCTTAAATTTTATTGCTTTTGATTTTGCTAAAAAATTTTATTAAAATTAAAAACTTCGATTTGATAGATTAAATAAAAAGTTGTTAATTGTAACTTCGATTTGATAGATTAAATAAAAAGTTGTTAATTGTAACTTTGATTTGATAGATTAAATAAAAAGTTGTTAATTGTAACTTCGATTTGATAGATTAAATAAAAAGTTAAATACAGTTTAATAAAATTTTGGAGTATATTTTTTGTATATGTGGTTAATAATGATAAATATTTAAATATCACTGAATAAAAAATTTAGCTCAGTATGAAATTAATGAAATTTGAAAATAACTAAGAAATGATTGATTGTTAAAACTTGGGTTGACAAAAAAGTTTAAAATTTTAGGTCAAAAACACAATAAAGCTTTTTTTTACGATTGAACAGTTTTTCCATATTTTAATAAAATATTATTGAAATTATATTTAAATAAAATACTAAAATTAAAAAAAAAATTTTATTTTAAAAAAGGTGCCTGCTACAGCTATTGAATTACAACTGCGCGAGCCTCATATAAGGTTACTACATGCATCGATTTGTAAGTGTGTAGACAATTTTGCAGTAATCAAGTCAAAAATACCTGAAGTTTTGCTTTCATTGATGCAGCCTATAATAAGGAGTACAGAGAATGTATTTAAACCTGGGACTTCCGTTTTATCTTGGATTTCTTTAAACACTGATATTTGTAAGTTTTTTTATATTATTTATATCGGAGAAAATATAATTAACCAAATTATTTTTATTTTAAGTATTTTATCTGAGATTTTCGTTTGTTTTTTTATTCAGTTATTAAAATTTAGTTAAAAACAAATAGTAATAAAAAAGATCTTTTTATTAATAATACAGATACCTATACTCTATACTTGATAAAAAAAAGGCCTAGGCACCAGGCTTTTTTATGCTTAGGAAATATGGAAAAAATTTAATCTCATATGAGGAAACTGAGGTTTGTTTTCAATTATGGTATTCCATTCCTAAATATATGTGAAGTTGAACCAACTTAGATTTTTTGAAATAAAATTTCATTTTGTTAAAATGTTATTTGTTACAAAGTTGTCCTTTGCACTCTTTGGCTAATCAAAACTCAATATAAAAAACAATCAAGATGTTTTTATTTCTTTAAAGAAATAATAATTATATAATGTTGTGCTTGCTAAGAACCTAAGAACATTTGAGGTATAAAAAGTATTACTTTTTATACCTCAAATGTAAGTATATATATATATATATATATATATATATATATATATATATATATATATATATTTTTTTTTTATGTTAATTCACCTCCCCAAGGCCGAGAAGGCCACTACATACGAGGAGGCTACTTAATTGTGGTTATAACCCTCTCTCAACTCTATAACTCCGAAACACGAACCTTGACGAACAAGGCCGCTGCGCGGAGAAACAAGCTGAGCGCGGTACTACCAGGGACGTGGTGGGGATCGAACTCGGAACCTCTCGCTTACAAAGCGAGCGCACTACCACGACACCACTACCGCATATATATATATATATATATATATATATATATATATATATATATATATATATATATATATATATATATATATATATATATATATATACAGTATCGGACAAAACGAGTGCAACCAAATAATGCTAATTTAGTTTCTTTATATAAAAGTGCTGCATTTTTTCAATTTAAAGAAATAACTATGTAACTGTTTAGAGACAAAGTTCTTCAAGTTTTATTCATCACAAAGTTTATTATTTGTACACGAAAATTAATAAATTAATCAAAAGTGTTAAAAAAAGTTGATTTCCTTCTGGACAAAACAAGTGCAACTCGACAAAATGTTGACCAAGCTGTATTTCGCTATCAATATTTCGTGGCGAATCCTTTGTTGTCGATCACAGCCTTGCATCTTCGAGGCATAGATTCGATTAGGTGATCAATGAAACTTTGTGGAATTGCTGCCCAGGTCTTTTGGATTTGTTCAAACAGTTGATCCTTATTACGAACACCTTCATGATTAATTCTGCAGTTGACGATCTCCCACATGTTCTCAATAGGGTTGAGATCCGGAGATTGAGGCGGCCAATCCATCACCTATAGGTGGTTGTCTTGAAACCACTGCTTGACTACTTTTGCAGTGTGTTTCGGATCGTTGTCTTGCTGAAAAACCCATTTTATTGGCATATTCCATTCAGCATGAGGTAACATAACATCTTTCAGGATATTTTTATACATGAAACGGTCCATTATTCCATTGTTTCGATGTATTGGACCTAGACCGTTAGCAGAAAAACACCCCCAGACCATTACATTGCCTCCACCATGCTTCACAGTCTTATGGCAGTAACGTAAATCGAGGCGTTTTCTGGCCGGTCGACGTACACGGCAAATGCCATTGCTCCCAATGATGTTGAACTTCGATTCATCACTGAACAGGACAGTTTGCCATTTCTGCACATTCCAGTCAATATGAGATGTAGCAAACAGGAGTCTTTTCTTCTGGTTTTTTAGTGAAATCAACTGATGATATCCAGGGATCCTTCTTGACGGATCTGAAAATTATAGAATCCTCTCTAGAAGTGGTGGAACGCGGTCTTCCACCTTTGTTATCTGCTGCCAACTTCCCCGTAGAACGATATTTGGAACATAGTCTTGATACAGTTCATTTTTTCACGCGATATTTATCACAAATACTTTTTTGTGACATTCCACTTACGTAATCGCAAATAATTTTCTTTCTTAGTTCCAATCCAAAACTGTCGGGAGCCATTTTTGCACTTGAAGTCATAGAAATAATAAAAATAAATAATCATGCTTCTCAAGGCTTACCGTGTTACATTGACCTTGTGATGATACAATAATGCTCTGTGGAACACAACGTCTTGGTTGGATGTGGACTGTATTGATGTAATGAAACACTTGTATTTCTTCTTGTATTGATGTTCTTCGATAAAACACTTTGATAAAACTCACTTTGATAAACTGTCTTGATAATACTGACTGATTGACTTCCATATACTGACTGAATTACATGTCGATTTACATGTCTCTTATATAGTAAAATGAACCTGTGTGAACCTGTTCTGGAAGATTCTAGATGCTTCTTTTCGATGCTTCTTGAAGCTTCTGGATGCGTCTGGATGCTTCTGAATGTTTCTGGATATTTCTGGATGCTTCCAGATGCTTCTTCTGGAAACTTCTGGAAGCTTCTGGAAACTTCTGGGGACTTCCTTTAATTATTAAAAAACTTCCGTGACGTTGACACAGACCAGACTTAAGGAAATGAAACAAACCAAAAAAGTTGCACTTGTTTTGTCCGCTGTAAAATGGCACTTGTCAACGAAATTCTGCCTGTGTGCTGTCACCTGTCAGCTGATTGCTCATGTCATGGCATGCTATGACTCCAGACTCCTGAACTGTTTGCTGTGGTAGTATAGTTCGTTTCGTTTTTAAGACATGTAAAATTAGAAACACTTTTTAGCATTGTTCGATGTTGGTTGCAAATGTTTTGTCCAATACATACTTCAATGCCTTGAAGCTTAAATCTAAAACATATTTTTCAAAAACTTGTTTAAGTTATTTGACTGAGTTCAAGAACAATCAAATATTAAATGAAATGGTTTAGTGTCCCCAATCACAAGATCTCTCTCCTATCCAATTTTTATGAGAGCAATAAAAAGTAATGTTAAAAACTAATGCCTAATGATGCATAAGATGTGGAAAAACTTATTAGTTAGTGGCATAAAATTGACTTCGACAAATTGGATAAGTCATTAAGTAGAATGTCAAGAATATGTATAGCGGGTATTGTCGCTAAGGGTGATTAAAAGGAAAGTAAATTATAAACTAATCTAATCAGACTTTATATTAGTTTTATATTAAGGTAAACTATCATATCTTATATCGAAAAGTACAACCATAATTATGGACAATAGTGTGTGTGTATATATATATATATATATATATATATATATATATATATATATATATATATATATATATATATATATATATATATATATATATATATATATATATATATATATATATATATATATATATATATATATGTATATATATATATATGTATATACACACACACCGCAGGCCTAAAGTTTTCGGACACTTGGATTTTGTTTAATTTTTTAATTAAAACTCTCATAATTATTTCAAAAAAATTCAAATATCATATTTATTTTATAAAAGATACATATAGTTACTATTAAAGAAAAAAAAAAGACAAAAATGAAATAAAAAAAATACTAACAACACTATAATTATTAAATTGTCTTTTCGTCAAAAAAATAACCAAGATTCTCCTAATATCTGCCACAGGTGCTCTTTGGATGTTGGGCATTTTTGTCTGACCTTTCTGTCCAATTCTTCCCACAGTAACTCTATTGGGTTCAAATCTGGTGATTGGGCCGGCCAGGTCATGTTTTTGAGTACACTATTATCCTCTTGTTCCTTTATGTAGTTCTTACATAATTTTGAGGTGTGTTTAGGGTCATTGTCCTGCAAAAAAACAACACCACGACCAATAGTTCTTAAGCTAGAAGGTATAGCATTGTTTTCTAGAATTATTTTATATTGTTCTTTTTTCATAATACCCTCAATTTTAACTAGGTCACCTACACCAGCTGAAGAAAAACATCCCCATACCAAAACTGACCCACCATCATGCTTGATTGTCGGCACTAATCACTCTGGGATCATTTTTTCTTTTGTTGTTCTTCTGATGTAAATTCTACGTCTTTGCCCAAACAGTTCAAATTTGGACTCATTGGTCCATAGTACTTTTCCGCAGTCTTCTTCTGTCTAATTTTAGTGGTCTATAGCCTATTGTAACCTTTTCTTTTTATTTCCAATCCATAGCAACGGTTTCCTGACCGCTATCAGCCAGAAAGTCCTGCTCGTCTAATATGTCGTTTTGTAGTGGTTAATGAAATAGATTTTGAATGACTCCTATTAAAGCCTGATGTTATTTCTGGGACCGTAAGTTTTCGATTTCTTTTACTTATCAATATTGTACTATTATCTTCTGCTTTTGTTGTCTTCCATGGTCTACCAGATCTTTTTTTGTCTTCAAAAATGCCTGTTTCTTTCCATCGTTTGATGGTATCTTGTACAGTACTTCTGGTAACTTTCAATTTTTTGCAAATTTTACGAACTGAATAACTGTCTATATGTAATGTAATTATTTCAAAACGTTTTGCAACCGTTAAAGAAAATTTTTACCCATATTTTTAATTAAATAGTCAAATTATAATTTTTTTTCAAGATTTTTTAATGCAACCGTCATTAATATCAAATGAAAACTAAACAAAACTAAATATTCTTAATCATTTTAGTTGGCTATTTTTATATTATAAATATTTACTTCATGTTTCAACAAATAAATAACTTTAACAAGACCAAACTCTTAAGAGTAATGTAACGCTATATATCATGTTAAAATAAACAATTAAAAACAACAAACTTATTTATGTAAGTTTGAGGTCAGTAATACCCAATTACTGACATTAAACTTACATAAACACTTAAAATTAGTAAGTTTAAGTATTATAAATTAATATTGTTGATTAATTTAATGATACAGGATATATTTTAGCTTTTTATATAAAAATGCCAAGCGTCCGGAAACTTTTGGCCTGCAGTGTTTATATAATTATTGTAATTTATTTAGATTATACTAAAAAAAAAAACATACTTATATATATATATATATATATATATATATATATATATATATATATATATATATATATATATATATATATATATATATATATATATATATATATATATATATATATATATATATATATATATTGGGTTGAGGAATAAGTTCGTTGAGTTTTTTTCAAAGAGCTTTCTTTAAACAAAAACAATAATTATAACAATAAATTAATCAATTATGTATTCATTGTTCCTGTTTACAACCTTCTCCCACCTCTCAACCAATTTGTTGATGCTGTTCTGCCAAAAATCGCCTGGTCTGGTGTCGACAAAGTTAACACCTCTCATTTGATTTGACAAGGAGCGGAAAAGGTGATAATCTGTTGGCGCAAGGTCCGGAGAGTATGGTGGATGTTGAAGAACCTCCCATTCGAGCTCTTGGAGTGCAGTTTTGATGACTTGTGGTCTGGCATTGTTGTGGAGTAAGATGACTTGGTCTTGTTGGTCAGGTCTTTTCAGTTGCATTGCCTCATTTATGCAGCGTAGTTGGGCAATTTAGAGCTCCTTGTTGACCGTTGCGTTCCTTACAAGCATTTCCCAGTGTATCATGCTTTCCGAGTCCCACCAAATGCAGATCATGGTCTTTTTTGGGTGGAGGTCTTACTTGACTCTTGGCGTCATCGTGTCTCCTGGGGTCAACTACTCCTTTCTTTGTTTCATATTGACATACAGGCACCATTTCTCATCTCCCATGAAGATTCGGTACAAAAAGCTCTGTTTATGACCACATGTTGCTCAATGGTGTGCAAGGTGTTGAGCAGCAATCTGAAGACAACTTACTTTGTTGGTTTTGCTGACTAAGCTTGTGAAGCACCCAGGCTCCAAGTTTTTCAGCAAATCCCATTGAGTGAAGATGATTGAGGGTCGTCTTTTGATTGCAGTTCATTTTTTCGGCCAATTCACGACTTGTTTGGCAACCATCTTCCATCATTGAAATATTCAAAAAAACAAATAACACAGTTCTGTAGAGCAGAAAAGGCACTGCCTAATGAATACAAACACTTTGCTCAACAACAAACAAATCCTTTAAATAATCCTTAAAAAATAATAAAATAATATATATACACACACACATATATATATATATATATATATATATATATATATATATATATATATATATATATATATATATATATATATATATATATATATGTATACATGTATATACATATATGTATATGTATATATATATATATATATATATATGTATATATATATATATGTATATATATATATATGTATATGTATGTGTATATGTATATATACACATACATATACATATACATAATATGCCAAGTTGTCAAAGAAAAATTTTGTATTCATGGTCATATAAGGTCATAATACCACATGCGTCTCCTAAGAAGGCTTGATATACATATATGTGTATATATATATATACACACATATATATATATATATATGTATATATATATATATATATATATATATATATATATATATATATATATATATATATATATATATATATATATATATATATATATATATATATATATATATATATATATATATATATATATATATATATATATATATATATATATATAGATCTATAGTTTGTTGTCTTTGGCGAGAGCGGAATGAAAAAAGTGAGTGTTATGCCAACACATACGTCACTTTTAATTACTTTTGACTTTCGTCAAACATTTGCGTGTTGGACGAAAATAAAAACCGTTAATTTAATTACAAATAAATCGTTTTTTAAAAAAACCACAAAAACGCAAATTTAATTGACCAGAATGTTTTAAAAACATTCTGAATGTTTTTAACAATATAAACAATGTTTTTATTTTTATTTTATTTTACTGTAAATCATGCGCGGAGTGTTGCTACATTGACTATCTTATAGCCTGACTCGCAAGGGAGTGCTGCTACATCGACTGACAAATAGCCTGACTCGCAAGGGAGTGCTGCTACATCGACTGACAAATAGCCTGACCCGCAAGGGAGTGCTGCTACATCTACTATCTTTTAGCCTGACCCGCAAGGGAGTGTCGCTACATCGACTGAGGGTTTGGTTGGGGCAGGCAGTCTATCAATTAATAAAAAAAAATAATTCTGGTCTTGCATTTTAATTTTTACTTTTTGTCAACAAAATATGGAAAAAACTTTCGGACAACATCTAAGGGTTGTATATATACACCCACACACAATTTAAATAAGTATGTTTTTTTTTTTAGTATGATCTAAATAAATTACAATAATTATTGATTGAGATTCTGAGTTTATGGTTAGTTTGTTAGCAAATATAAAGAGACAATACAATTTTTAAAATGTTTTTTTTCCATGTACTGGAACTATTTATATTAAGAAATATTTCATGTTAATATATAATAACATAAAGGGGTTCTAAAAATAGATATTTGAGTTATTTAAATTTTTATTTTTGCTGATACTGTTTTTAAATTTAAATATTTTTCTAATTTTTAACTAGACTTGCAAGCTGTCAAAAAGTCACTGCATGATCTAGATCTTGTTGTTAAACGTGTTACTGATTTATTAAAATGTGGAATTGAAGGTACCTTGGAAAGTATTAGAAGTATTGTGCTCTGCGAAATTACAGACAATATAATGCATCCATTTGAGTTTCATGCTTCTACTGAGAGATTGTGTAAAGCACATTCAGAAACATTGAATTTGTATGTTTGATATTTTATATTTAATTTTTTAACTAGATTTTTATTAATTTAATTTTTTTTAAATTTTTTTAATTCGTTTTTTTTTTATAGTTTCAATTATCATTTTTAGTTTTTGTGTTATTATATATAATGATGGATTGGTTGTTAGGTCCGATGATGGATGGATTGGTTGTTAGGTTGGATCATAATTTTATTGTTGATGTTTTTCTTGCATTAAAACCTAAGTGACAGTAGTGTCCAATTTTTAGATGCTACTTTAATTTTAGTTACAGCAGCATCCAAAAGTAATTGGGCACTACTGACATTAAATGAGCTTTTTTAAATAAATTTCAAAAAGTTTTTTGAAAGTACTTCAAATTATACTACAGTTATATAAAGTTTATCACATTTAGGAATAATAATCCAAATTTTAATAAATAAATTTGTATTTGTTCAAAAAGTATTTGATAATTAACTTTTCATAATGGGGCCTTATAAATATTTAACAAGTTCTGTTAAAAAGTTAAATGTGCAAGCAGTTAATAATGGTAAAACTGTGCAACAAATTCCAATGAAAGTATATTGAAAGTTTTTTGACAATCGAATCAGTTCCAAGTATTGCTAAAGTCAGGTAGGATGAAATCAACAATTTCTTGCCCTGATAATGTTGTTGTGGGATTGTCAAAGGCAGATCAGTGAATAATACCAAAAATTATAGAAAATTGGCACAGTCACATAAGTTTTCATGCTTTTATGCAACCCATAAGACAAAATAATCTTTTGGCCGTTGTCTCTTTAAAAAACCTATTTGTTTTGACAAAATTGAAAAAATTTACTTAAATTCAATAAAGAATATTTAAATTGGACAGCTCAGCAATGGTATTAAGTAGTTATAGTGTTACTTATAATATAGTATTTGTTATCATAGTAGATAACTTTTAATGTTTATTAAATATTTGTTTATTTATTAAAGCAATAAAATTTATCCAGTAATATATTTTTAGTAATAATCTTTCCACATTTTTAAACACACTAACTTGTGCAACCATAGTTTTAAATTTTTAATTACAAATTTCAATTAGTAAATTGATTAAGCAAGAAATTTTTAAATTTTAGCTTAATTTAATAACCAGTGGTCATTTAAATTTCATTTAAATAAACACACTCACATATTTTAGCTTACATCAATAATGTATTGCACATTCATTTCATCATAGTTAAGGGGGTTACTCAATATAATAATTCCTTTTATATGAGGTATTTCATTTATACGGGGTATTTCTTTTATAAGAGGTATTTGCTTCTGCATCAAAATATTAAATGTGATTAACAAGTGGATTAGGTGAATAAGTCGTGATATAAGAAGCAGTAAAATAATAAACTAAATTTAAAAAAAATAGCAACCTGATTGATCAATACAAAGTAAATCAATTGATCATTTGAGCATAAAGGGCCACATAAGACAAATAGCATTTTGATATTTGAAAGAATGGCCAATATCCAAGCTTTCAGCAAACAAAATAAGTGATAGTGAAAAGACAGTTGAATTTTTTTTATATCAATGCCACATCATTTGAAAAAAGTAAATTAAATGAAATTTGATAAGTTTTCCAGATTTAATTTTTATTACAGAAACATGATGGAATGATACTTCTGCAGTCATTATACTTAAACATAGTTTTTATTGTAGAAGGCTGCAAAAATATCAGAGTTGGCAGCTGTATTTATATAAACAATCAAAGTTTCAATAATTAAGTCTATTATAATAAAAATACTGATCTCAATTTTTCATGCTTGAGTAGTAAATAAGATTCTAGCTGAATCTGCATTGAACTAAAAGAGCAACAGTTTCTGAAATGAAGAATTTTGATGAAACATTAACAGAATTACTGTTTATGTCACACATTCAGTTGCACTTTTAATATGCTTTTCAAATATGGAACCCAAAGACATTAACTTCATTAAAAAAAGTTCAATGATAAGCTACAAAAGTTGGTTTTTCAAAGAGAGTCGCAAGCAGCAACTAAGGGAAATGGAATTAAAAAATCTATCAAATAGAATAGAAACAGGTGATCTTATCACATGTACAATGTCATAATCATGACATTAATTAGTACCAAGAACCAGAAATATTAGGCAAACCTACCAGAGGTCACAAACAAATTTGAGTGACCAATTAGTTCAAAATTGTTACCAAGGCATCATTTTTTTTAAACAAACCTAATTGTTAAAAATTGGAATCAGTTAGATAATGAAGTTGTCAATGCTACATGAATAGTTTATTTTTAAAATAAACTTACACAATTTAACAAAAAATAGGTGATAAAATATAACATCTACAGTCGATTCTTTCTTTAACCTCTCAAGAACATAGCCTCAATTATTATTGTTACTATATTATTAGTTAAATCTAATTGTTATTTTTTAGTTGCGATGTTTGTCACAGCATTTTTTAAATTTATTTTCCTTTAGATTTTATAAATTTTTATTACTTTTAATTAAACCCAATTTTTATTTTAAATATGGGGCTAATTACATGGATTTTATATCTGCTTTTATTTAGGTTTCATAATTTAGTTTGTGCAGGGTAATGGCATTAATTGCCAAGACAACAAAAGGTTATAAACACATAGATTACACTACAAAGGTCTTACTTTCCTATTAAAATCACTTTCTTAAAGACAAGGTTGTTTTATGCTGATTATTTTTATCTTTGAAATACTGCCAGGAATGGGATGGGCTATTGAGACATTTGTACAACCAGGAACGGGTAGAATATAAAGCCATTTAGAGCTCTGTTATTATGCTATCCGAGTTTATAAGAAATTTTTTTTTTTTATATTTATAAATATTTTGTCTTTAATTTTTATTTTATACTTTGAATTTGCATTTTATACCTATTTTTTTTTACAACTGTATATAAACTTATTTTTAATTTTCAGATATTGTGAGTTAACAGAGTTTCATACATTTACACTTCTTGATATGATAAAAAAACATCTTAAACCAAAGCAACTTGAAGAACTCCGCGAAGATGATATATATCCATGCCGTCTCATGCCAGATTTAGTATGTGGTAAAGGAAATAAAGGAAATAGATGTTTAGAATGCAGTCCTTGTAATTATTGGAATTTTATTTTTCATTTTAACATGAAAACTATTGAAGCCCTCACCGAATGTGTTCGCTTGTCCTTAGAATTTCTCAAAAGGAAAATATATTATTCAAGCCACAGCATAAAAAAGCTGCCAACTTTTTTTAGTGGGTCAATAGTGTTACAAATTCCTCAAGTTGTCATGAAAGATAGTTTGGAAATCATACAACAATGGCTAAATAAATCTGTACAGGTGATTTTAAAAGCAGTTGAGAATATTTATGAGTGGAAATACCATAACTATTTTCACCCAGTAACAAACCAATTGACAGAAGATGCTGGAAAAGGTATTTTTGCTACAGTAATTACTTGTAAATAATTTATATAGTTTGTATAAAGTACAATTATATGTATGAAGTTTCAAATACTTATATGCATGTATCAGGGTTTAATATGGTTAGACATTTATGCCCCTCCTGGACCTATGTTGAGATCCACCTAAGAGCAACAATCAGCCATGGTTCATTTTTCAGACAAAATAAATAATGGCTCATCGTCTTGGGTAGGTCTTGAGAATTGTTTCGATGCGCTAATCTCCGATCACATATTGAGCTCTAATGTATATGTATATATGTACATTATATAACATATGTTATGACAGTAAATCAACAAAACTATAAAATATTCTATGAAAGTAAATCAACAAAGTGAATTTTGAAAAATTAATTTCATAAAAACTATAATAATTATACTTAGTTAATAAATATACTTAGTAACTTAGTACTTAGTAACTTAGTACTTAGTAACTTAGTACTTAGTAACTTAGTACTTAGTAACTTAGTACTTAGTAACTTAGTACTTAGTAACTTAGTACTTAGTAACTTAGTACTTAGTAACTTAGTACTTAGTATTTAGTAACTTTGTACTTAGTAAATAGCGTTAATTAGACTAATTAGATATGCTTGTTATTCATTATAATTTTACATTTATTTAATTTTTTTATTTATTCATTATAATTTTTTTATATCTTGCTTTTGTTTTAACTAGTTTTTATTATGTTCTACATGGTTTGCTTAATCAGTTTATTATATTTACATATATGTACTCAAAATGACATTCCGGTATAAATATACTGAAATAGTCTAATAACCTTTTCATCTTTTTCAGTTACATGAAACTAACATAGTTTGATCTTTGAACAGTACTTATGAACAAATAATATCTTTATGATAACCCTTAAGGACTAATTGAAGAGCTTAGTTGCAGTGAACCTAATATCAGATTCTCATATTCCAAATAAACACCAAATTCACACATTAAATTTTTTATAACATTTTTCATATTTAAGATTTTTTTGTGTACTTTGTTATTGTTTTTTTTTTTTCTCTTTTGAAAGTTTGAAAAATATTTATGTTTTTAGGTTTAGCATCAGTAAAATCTGTTTTCAAAATGGTTTTAGAACATAAAGAGATAATAAAAACGGTATCCATACTGAGTTCTTCTATTAGTTCATTGAAGGTGGAAGTCGCAAATGTTTTAGAAGAGTTTAAACAATTTCAAATGCTTTGGAAAGAGGTTAATAAAAATTACATTTTAGTATATTACACCTTAAATAAGCAAAGTGACAAAGTTGTAATAAATTTTGCTTACTTTAGTTTTTAGAACTTTTTTTTGCTAAAATGTGGGTGTGTATATATATATATATATATATATATATATATATATATATATATATATATATATATATAAAATGGCTTGCAGGGATTATCTTTTTCTGGATATATCCAGTATTTTGGATATTTCTTTTTACTTTTAGTTTTTATGGATATCCAAGAAGTTTTCTTAAATATATTTTTGCAATAAAAAACAAATATTTTTAACTCATTAAATTATTCCTATACATAAAAAGAAAAAAGTTTCAAAAAAATTGAAAATGCCATCAGCTTAAAATCATCTTAAACAATTCGGATATAAATTTTGGACTTTTTTTCAAAATGTTTCCCCGATTTTTCAAATATGATCTAGATGATCTTTGGGCTTGCCACATCAGCTCATCGTGATTTTGACGTCATAAAATTATCTTTATTTTCATTTTTTATTTAAGCACATTAACTTTTTTAACTACTGCAATAAATAAATTACTGTAAAACAAGTTTATTTTTACTGTACGTTTTACCGCATAACAAGTGTTATTTTCTAAACATGCATATTGTGGTATGTTTATTTTGTTTCAAATTTTTTTTGTTTTTTAGTATTAAATAATTAAATTTAATATTAAATAATTGAGTTTTTTATTATCATTTAACATAAATTAACTTCTTTCTTTTCTCGACATTTGTATAAACAAATTAAAATACCTTAATTTTTTTTCATTATTTCTTAGAATTGCACGTTTGGAAACAATGATTTTTTTTCTTTTAAAAACAAACACAAAAAATTACTTGTTGCAAAGAAAAAAAACTCAAGTTAATTACTTTACCAGCGCTTTTTTTTGTGACAAACCAATATTTAAGTTTCCAATTACCATTTATTAAAAAATATATACCATTGTGCTTTCACTTGCCTTAAAGCGAAAAATGTAAACGTATGCTTTATGAATATTTTTGATGCAGTGTTATAAGTTATAACACGTTTACAAGGAAATCAATTTTTTGTAAAAAATAGAAAATGAGAAAGAAAACTGAGAAAGAAAAACTTTTTTTCTCAGTTTTTCTTTTTCATTTTCAATTTTTTACAAAAAAATTAAAATTTTTTATTTTTTTATTTAAATGACTTTTTTAATTAAAATTCTTACTAAATTATAAAGAAGTTTATGTTTGCACTTTTTTGATACAATGCACAAGCTGTTAATTATATAAAACTGATGTAACTATAAAAATATTAAAATATTATTTTTCTAAACTTTTTTTTTTTGTGCAAAATAAAACTTATAAATATAATATAATAGTTATAAATAAATTCAAGTGTAAATTCAAGCAAAAAATTTAATAATAGAGTTATATCTAAAAAATAAGTTTTTATAGATATAAAAAATTAATAATAGAGTTATATCTATAAAATAAGTTTTTTTTTTAATTATAAAAAAAAAACTCTTTATAAGATGTCGTTTAAAGTTTGTAATAATGTTTTTTAATTTTTTTGATAAAATCGATCATTAAAACAAAACAAACAAAACAAAAAAAACTAAAATATCAAAAGTGAACTCATATTTTAGCTAATAATTTTTTGTTTTATTTTTAATTAAAAAAAAAATTTTTATTGCTTGTTATGAGAAATTGTCTAAATAAATCTTGCTATTGCAAAATGATAAATAAAAGTTTTTAAATATGTTTCTTTTATGGTTTCTTTTTTTATGCGTCGTATAACATCTTTTTTTTTTCTTTTGCTGAACATTTTTGATGGAAAAGTAAGAATAATAAAAATGTTTCCTTTGTTTTTTCTGAACTTATTACGTTTGTATATCAAAATTACATTTGATATTGCTGATATCAAATGTAATTGTCATTCAAACTTTTTTATGTTATTGTCATTCAAACTTCATAAGTGGTTTTTATATTGTTAATTACTTCTTTTATCTTACCACTTAAACAATATCTTAAGACTTGGTTTAATATTAAAAAATAATAAAAAATGACTTGGCTGAAATGGCTTACTGCTTATGTTAAATGGCTAAGCGCATACATAAATGGCGTGCCAGTTTACACTTTAAAACAAGGCCTGATATGTGTGTGTGTATGTATGTGTGTGTACGTGTGTGTGTGTATATATACATATATATATGTATATATATATATATATATATATATATATATATATATATATATATATATATATATATATATATATATATATATATATATATATATATATATATATTCAGTCTTAATAACAATGCAGTAGTGGCACAAATTTAATTTTTGAATAAATGAGCTTTTGATCTTTAGCTCACTTTTTTATTTTACTTGAAGAGAATAAAAAAACAAAGCGAAAACTTTTTCAGAAAGTTTTGTCTCTCTTCAAATTCTTTTTAACTTAAATTACGATTACAATAACTTAATAAAAGTTTTAGTTGTTTTTTAACTTTAATTTCTTCAATTAAAAAGTAAATCTTTAGTAAACATACGCAATTTTTTTTATCATATACCATAAAATTGCCTAAGTTCGGTCACTTAAGCTTTAAACATCAATAAGAACAAGGCATATTCAAACGTTTTTTAATTCTTTTTATTATTCTAAATAAATTTGTTTGCACAAATTACTTTTTTCGCAAACAAATTTATTAAGAAGACTTTTAAATACACCAATGCCTAATTTTTTTGAAGTTTTAATAATATGCCTGATTTTGAATTTTTTATATGCAGCCAAATTATTTTCAGCGCAGCGCATTTAATTTTTTTCATTGTGATTGGTTCAAGTATATAAAATTTTTACTATCAATTCAATACTTTGCTTATTTTAGATTTCATCAGTATGCGCAAATTCTTTTTTTGCAAACGAATTATTTCAGCAGATTTTTAACAAACATTTTTTTTTACGATTCAAATTTTATGCACAAATTGATAGCAAATTTTATGCACAAATTGATAGATATATTATTGGATAAAAAGTTTATAAAAATATTTATTCTTAAATAATGGAATTTACATGGTGGCCAAAAGAAACTAAATAAATAAACTATTATTGTAATTTTTTTTTATAATGATTTTCTTCAACTTTGGCTTCCAAGGTTACAAAGCAGTTATTGTTTAAAGCAATTATTGTCAATTAGTTTGTCCTTTAAGAAATAACATATAACAATAATTCTGTTGATTGAAATCAGGTTTAAGATTAAATAAAAACAAACTTCAAAATAAATTTTTAAACAAATAATTCAGCAGATATCTTGAGTTATTACCAAAAACAAATACACTTTTAAAGAAAGCTATCTTTTATTATTTTGTTAGAGTAATTTTTTTCTGCCAAAAACAAGATAATTCCAAATGTTTGCAATTAAAAGAAATACAAATGTCTTCTCTTAAAGTAAGCGGAAATAACTATTAGTTTTTCATATATAGACAATTTAATAAACGTAATAATAATTTTTAATTTTGTAAATATTAAAAATCTTGCAATTTGCAAATTTTAATAAAAAATTGTTTAAAGTATTTTAAACATTTAATAACTACTAAATTTAAATTTACAAAAATATAGTTACAAAAGTTTAAAAGTACTCTAGAAAATTTGTGATAAATATTTACAAAAAAGGGTAGTAATTGCAATGCAAAAGTTTGTTAAAATCCTAAATAAAATAGTTTTTTCTTAGCATAAATAAAGTAGCAAATGCTTATGTCCACCGCTAATGTTATGTATTCTGAGAAATTCCTTTTACAACAAGATGCTATTTTAAATTAACTCCTTATCTTTGGGTGAAACTAAGCAAGGTGAATGCAAACAAAGTGATGTTTAAAAATATTGTCTCTATACCAGTTTTAACCGATAGGGGGGGAGAGGAAGGTTACCACAACATTAAAATGGCGTCAGAAAAAACCGTTTCCCCAAGTAAACTCTGGTTTCCTTATTGATATATATATATATATATATATATATATATATATATATATATATATATATATATATATATATATATATATATATATAAACACACACACACAAATATAAATGCTTGTTTAGATAAGCACTGTGTCGTCACACTGAAATAGCCTGCTGTTGGAGGCTTCAATACATTTATCGACTATCTTAAAACCTGCTGCTGTAAAAGAGTGCCGCTAAATTGACTAAGGGTTTTCGCTGGGGCAGCAATCTTTTATTTCATTATTCTTTGTTTTTTCTTATTTTTCTTTTGTTCCTATACTTCTATTTTTCTTATTTTCTGCTGATCTTTATACGCTATAGTAGTTATATACTATTTTACATTCCTTTAAAACTAAAATTTTACAATCTACGTTTTACTAACTATTTTACAATTCTTCAAAACTTAATTTAGATTTTTGGTTTTCAAAGTCATAATGAATTCAACGTATTTTAATTAAAAATAATATAAAATAATCAGTTTCTTTAACAAAAATCACAGTTGCTGTTGAATGTTTTTTTTTACAATGTAATATTAATTGAATAAACATTACATAAACGATATTAAAAGGTATAAAAATATATATTATAAGTATTTAAATATTCCAAAATAAAAAAGTTTTTGATCAACATAAAATTGTTAAAGACATATGCAAATTGTCATTTCATATATAAAATGCATGCAATGTAACTCTTCTTAACAAGGCCTATATATATATGTGTGTGTATATATATATATATATATATATATATATATATATATATATATATATATATATATATATATATATGCGTGCAAATTAATATGCAAATGAATGATAATTATCATTCATTTGCATATTAATTATCATTAATTTGCACGCATTTCGCAAATGCATGAAAAATTACTTTGATATAATAGAAATCGATTAAATTCAATAAGCATCTTAGTTATATCTAATAACTTATTAACTAGAATAAAAATTACTTGAAAATAAAACTCCCAATACGAACATCAACATTCCTTAAAAAAATTTGATTTGTTGTGCTTTGATATATATGTGTGTGTATATGTGTGTATTAATTAATTGTAATTAATTAATATGACCTAATGGTTATTAACTGTTATCCATTAATACAAAATAGTGATTTTTTTCAATTTAATTTGTTAAGTTTATTTACTAACAAAGAAGCATATAAATTTGAAGAAATGAATATAAATGGAAATGAAAATAAAATAAAAGTTAATTTGAAATTTTTTATTTTTAAAACTTTTAATATCACATTAAGTACTTAATAATAAGTTAATAAAAATATCATATTATTAGTGTTGTTAAACATACAATATAAAATAAAAACTATAATTAACATTATAATTCTTTTTAATTATTTAAATCAAAGTAATTTTTCTGCCCCTGGCAGCAGGCTATTCCAGTGTGATGTCACAGTGCTTATCTAAACACGCAGTTTAAATGAGAATTTAATGGAAATAGGTTTTTAAGTTGTTTTTTTTTCGCCATTTATGATTGTATTAGTAAAATAGCCAAAAATAAATATTTACACATATTACTCTACTTCCGTAAATCTAATTGAATGTTAAACAATGTATTTAATTAAAATGACATAAAATTTTTATTAAGTTATACATTTTTCACACTTGATAACTAATTATTTTATTTATACTGCTTTAAATGATAAAAATAATGAGTATTCATGATTCTTAAATATAAAAAAACAACTTTATCATTACAAATAATTATTTTAATTGCTGAAAATTGGTCAAAAAGTATCAGAGAGCATCAAAGCAGTATCAGAGAGCATCAAAGCAGTATCAGAGAGCATCAAATGGCAAATTATTAGACTGGTCTAATCAAAGAATAATAACAACGTTGAAATAGGTGAACTATGGGTGTCTTTGAATTTTGCATGCAAAAACAGTAAAAAGCTCAGTAACAAAATGGTAGCTCAAATATTCAACCAATCCTTTTCAAATCGAAATGTAAGCAGAGAACTTATTAGAAGAGTGTTAGCAAGAAAAATTATTAGATCTTACATTGCAATAAAAAAGCTTTCCTTGTCAATCATGGAATAACAAGATAATGCGTTTTATATTGGTGCCCTAGTTTACCAGATCTCGACCCAGTCAAAAATTTTTGGTTATGGGTTGACCCTCAATAGGTAAACTATCAAATTCAATCAGCTGAGCCTTTGAAGCAAATTCTAAACAGGTATTAGTTAAAAATGTGACATGAGATGCGCTTGAAGTTAGTCAAATTAATGCAGACAAGTTCTTTTTGTTATCTTATCTATCAAGCAAAATTTATTCTGTTATCAAGCAAAAGAAGGACTTTCTATTTTCTAAAGCTTAATTTATTTTTTGATTTTATAATTATAGTTATTTGATTATATAACTATATAATTTTTTAAATTACTTTTTTTAACTATTTTATCTTATTAATTTTAATTGTATAGCTCTATGCAATTAAATTGTATATGGCTAGTTATTGATTGTTCTTTTAAAAATAGAAATATTAATTAAATTCATTATTTTTTTAATTTACAAAAAATCAGAAAAGTTTTTTCTGCACTTATTAATAAAAACCATATTTTTTAACAAATAAAACAACAAAACAAGTTTAGACTATTTTATTACTCATCTTTAGTTGGGTTTAAAAAAATTATTTAATTTTATATACAAGTATTCCATGGTATTAAAATATAAATTACAACTTTTAAAATTATTGACAACAAATAGGTGATAGCAAAAAATACAATAAAAGAAAAATTAAATTATTTAACAAAAGATTAACAACTTATAAAATGGTAACTATTATGTGAAAAGAGATATTTTTTAACTGTTCGTATCTAGATTTTTCTATTCAATGGACAAACTTTCCTTAACTTTAAGCTCAGATTTATTGGAGGCCTGGAACCCAATATCGAGAATGAGTTCACTAAGCTCCTGAACAGGATATATATATATATATATATATATATATATATATATATATATATATATATATATATATATATATATATATATTATTAGGGTGCATCAAGCGCCCTATACTTTTAAAAATTGATCTGACCCTATTCTTAAAACTTTCTAATGGTTCTCACAAGACACTCTGTTAAATTTTTTCAAAATTGAATGAGATTTAGGGGGGCCTCCTAAAGTCTGAAACTTACAATGAGACCCTAAACAGAAGAAAAAAAAGTTTTTCAAATGTTTGACTTGTTGGATCTCAAAAGAAGCGAAATTTTATAAAAATTTCAAAAATAATAAAATTTAACACAATAATTATTATTTTAAGTTTTATTGTATAAAAATTATTATTTTTTAACAAAAAGTTAAAAAAACAATATTTTTAACAAAAGATGATAATTATTTTTGAAATTTTTATAAAGTTTTGCTTCTTTTGAGACCCAACATGACATACATTTAAAAAACTTTTCTTCTGTTTAAGGTCTCGTTGCAAGTTTCAGACTTAAGGTGGCCCCCCTATATCTGATTCAATTTTGATAAATTTTAACAGAGTGTCTTGTGAGAAACAATAGAAAGTTTTAAGAATAAGGACAGATCAATTTTTAAAAGTATGGGGCATTTGATGAACCCTAATATATATATATATATATATATATATATATATATATATATATATATATATATATATATATATATATATATATATATATATATATATATATATATATATATATACATACATACATATACATATATATAAGTGGGAAATTCCAAGTCAGAAGATTAAAAATCATGGTAAAAAAAAGTTTTCCTATATGCGTTACTCAACATTATTTTGGTAAATATAAACATTGAAATTATGTTTTTTATGATTATTCTGAAAAAGTATTTTGCGGCTCACTGATATTTTATTCATTAAAAATATATAATAACAATAAAATTTAAATTTATAAATATAGGCTAATTAGATTAGCAGAATACATCTAATTACAACATATTTTTATTTGTTTAAGTGTTTTATTTTGTACTGCGAGTCTTACTCTTCATTTTTTCTTCAACATAAGGCCGTAATCACTATTATTTAATGTTTTGTAGTTATTTATGTTTTAAATATTTTTTGTCTGAGCGTAACACCATTATTAATAACTTGTTGTTCTTTAATTTTTCGTGACATTTTGTAATATTAAGTTTATATAAGTTGTAATTAGCATCAATATATTTATGTTTACAACTTTAACTTATGATTCAATGTTTATGTGATTAAATAAAATGATTTTTTAATTTGTCTGAATGCAACATGAAGTTTCTTAACGCAACATGCAATTTCCTTATTTTATATGGGAGACTAAATGATTACATCCTTTTTTTATTACATCAGAATTTGTTGTACATTAATTTTAAATTCTTCTTAAACAATTTTTTAATGTTATTTTAAATGGTTTTTTACTTAGGGTTTTGAAAAGGTATTTAATATGTAATAAAATTATAAATAATCCAACTGCTTATTTTTGCAATTTTTTGTTGTTTTCAGGAACCAAAATCTGGTGTTTCAAAATTTTTAAGTCATAATCCAAGTTTAGAAGAGTTTGCATCAGTGTTTTTGCATTATATAAATCTCGAGAGTTCAATAAATGTTTTACCAGATAATTATACAGTTGGTCCGATAATTTATTCTTCAATTCCTTTAAAAGTAGCTTTATTGAATGAAACTCAAACCTGGAAGCAAGCCTACGGAAAAGCATTAGCTGAGAGGGTAACTACTTTTTTGAACAAAATTTAAAAACTGGGTTAAAATTGTTATATTTTAACCCAGTTTTATAAAAAACTATATGAAATAAATGAATTTTATGAATTTTTTTTTTATGGTAATTTGTAAATTAATTTTAAATTATTTTTTTTTACTAACAATTAACAATTTTATTTGTATTTAAAAAGAATTGCACAATCATTTTACAAATAGTTAATTTAGTCAGTTTACTCAGTTATTGTACAAAATTGTTATTTTACAAATTTGCTAAAAAATTGAATATGAATCAATATGAATCATAGTATATGGGAATCAGCAAGTAAAGTTTATTATCATTTAACAGTCTGGTGAATTACTCAACTCTCTGGTTAGAATTCTTTAGGTTATTTTAGTTTTCCAACTAAATAATTTCTTTTGATCAATTATTCTCATTTAATCTTACCTATTTGTCATCTTTATCCAAACAATCTCTTGCTCTGTTGCTTAATTTATCAGTTGAAGCAATTTCATTGATCATTTGATCTCACTGAATCATTTTATTTAACTCAATTGCTTGACATCTAATTAATTACTAATAATTGCACCATTTATCTGATCAATCTCTTCCTCTCAATCTATAATGTATGGCATTTGATAAATCGCCCTCAATTATAGATTTATTACTCTTAATTAATCACACTTGATTGCCTTGTTAATCTAATCAGTTACTCATGCTCAATAGCCTAATTTATTAGATTATTCATTTAATTCTTGTCTGATTATCATTCAATCATTTGATAAATCAATTGTAGTATTATCGATTATTTTCTTACTCAGTCTTGCTACAAATTAATAATAAGGTAGTGTGGCCTAAAAAGTACTTCACCACACGACCTTATGACTGAATTTTGATTACAGCATACTACTATCTGAAGTTCCTGTTTTATATTAATATAAAAATTATATTTCAACTTGGTAATATTGGTTTTAGTCATTATTTTTGCTTTTCAATCAGAACCAACAACACGAAGTTTTGATTTGCCTTTTTCCCACATTGAAATGTATCTGTAAATGCTTGCTCTTGGGTGATTTTCTTTCGAAAAATGATCCACAATGACTTTTCTACCTTCCTTGAATACCGAATCACAATACCTGAACACACAATCAAACTTTCACGCTTCATTTTGATGTAGATTACAAAATAGTAAAAATATTTTCATAAAACTTTGCCAGCAGCAGCTACAGAGAGTAGGCTCTAAAATAGAAACAATAAATGAATCGGTGCACAAAAAAAAATTCAAAAATAAAAACTCTTAAAAAAATCTCAAATTTTACTGTTCACCCGTTAAACAAAATAATTTTTTATTAATATTTTTTATTTTATGTTGCGCATTTGCTCAATATTTTATTGAATATATTTTTTAAAATTAAGTTCTCCTTTCTAAGGCGGAGGAGCACTACTGTCAAGGAGGTTGCTCTTTTTATTTAATTAAATTTGTCTTTCTAGGGCAGAGGGGCCACTACAGTCAAGGAAGTTACTCATTTTTTTTTTACACATTTTTTATAAAACACTCATATTAATTCTTAACTCCAAAGCACAAACCTTGGCTGCTGTGTGGATAAACAAGGCTGCTGTGTGGATAAACAGGTTGAGTGTGGTACTTTTGAGGTGCGGGATGGATGAACCCTAAACTTCTTAGTTGTGAGCCAATTTTTCCACAACTGCATATATATGTATATATTAATGATGATACACTGTGTAAAATGAAAAAAATTTGAGAAGTGATTTTTTACTAATTTATATATATACATTTATATATGTACATGTGTATGTATGTATGTATGTATGTATGTATGTATGTATGTATGTATGTATGTATGTATGTATGTATGTATGTATGTATGTATGTATGTATGTATGTATGTATGTATGTATGTATGTATGTATGTATGTATCTATGTGTATATAAATATATATATATATATATATATATATATATATATATATATATATATATATATATACACATACATATATTAATATATAAAATAATTCAATTTCAGGCTTATCATAGCATGAAAAATATTCTTCATTTTATTGATAACACCAATAAACAACTCACTCGACCCATTAATGATCTTGATGATGTAAGGAGTAGCATGGCTGCACTTGCAGATATAAGGGAAGCAGAGATAAGGTATATACAGTTAAAAATTTAAAACATTTAGGTTTTAATTATTTTCATATGTGCTTCAGAGTTTGTTTTTATAAGTTAGTGAACCATTAGTAATTAATTAAATAAATTTGCATAATTAAATAAGTTTCCAACATTTTCTTTTGAAGTTATAATTTTTTTTGAATCTAGAGTTCAAATGGAAATTACTCCAATCGAAGAGTCATATGCACTTCTTAATAATTATGGTTTGAATGAATTCAATGATAATGAACATGTTGATAACTTAACTTATGCTTGGAAGAAATTAAAAGAATTGGTTTGAAAATTTTTTTTTTTTTTTTTTTTTTTCCATTGTTTTTTTCATTTTAATTAGGTATATAGTTTTATTTTGGTATCACACAATAGGAGGTTCAAGAGAAAGCAATGTTAAAGTTAACAAACTTACATTGTTTGTATAATACATTTGTTTACATTATAGCATTTTCTTTTTTCTTTAATATATTATTAAATTAAGGTTTTTAATCACATTGAACAAGCTTTTAATGTAATTATTCCATTAGGCATCATCTGTTCAACAAAATCTTCAAAAAGTACAACCTCAGTTTAAGTTAAACTTATTATCCGGTGTAAAAGTGTTCAAACAGGCAGTTATGTTATTTTACAATGACTATCTTCAAAAGTATATTTTTTTATTTTTTATTTTAATTTGCACAGAATTATTCTGGTTTTGCTATATTGTTAATTTTTTTATTAATTATAAAAATGTCTTTTTCTTAAAACTTTCATATTTTATTTTTAGATTTATTTATAATTAAAATTAAACATGAACATTAGGTTTTAAAGTTATATATTTACTATATTTTGTTCAGAGGCCCAATGGTTTCTGGAATTACAACTCAAGAAGCTTCTGAAAGGTTATCAATATTTCAAATTAAGTTTGACGAATTGTGGAGAAAATATCAAACTTACTCTGGTAAAAAAAAAAAAAAATATATATATATATCCATAAAGTTCTTTTAAAATCTTTTAATCTTTAATTCTTATTTTAACTTGCTTATAACTATATTATCTTGCTCTAATAATTTATTAATTTTTGATAATTTGTGCGTGTATACATGAACAGTTTTTGCACATGTATGCCATTTATAGTAAAAATACTTTGGTTTTGGCAAATTAATAATTATAATCATAGACTATATTTTGTTTATCAATGTGTATGTGTTATATACACACACTCTCTCTCTCTCTCTCTCTCTCTCTCTCACACACACACACACACACACACACACACACACACACACACACACACACACACACACACACACACACACACACACTCACTCACTCACTCACTCACTCACACACACTCACACACACACATATATAAATTTAAATCTCTGTTTAGATTTTTAATAATTTCTCAACATTTTATAATTGAATAGAATGATCCAAATGTATCAAATGAAGCATAAGGTCTAGTTAGGGCTTAAGGCATTTAAATTTTGATTTGCACTTCAAACTAGATTTATTTACGTAGTTTAAATCAAGACATATAACGTGTTTTATGCATATTACGTTATTTTGTTCAACAAACTTTAAAATGCCCCAATTGGTTTATATTAATATTATTTGATTTATGAAAATTTTAAATAAATATCTTAAAATTTTTAGTCATTTAAAAAAAAAAATAAAAAAAAAAAATTTTCAATTTATGATGTTTTTGAGTGCAAATTTATAAGGTCAAATTTTTTTTGCCCTACCCAACGTCAAATATTTTTTTGTAGCTTTTTTTTCTTTGCACAACTTTGTCTCCACATCTTTCTTGCTTCGCTCGTTAGTTTTTCCTTTCTTTTTTTTTTTTCTTTTTGCTCTAATCTAGTTTTTATTTCTTACTTAGTTTTTAGTGATTATTAATTCCTAAATCTTTAATAGTTGATAAGTCGTATTACATCAATTATTATTTATTTTAACGGGCTTTATTCAAATGTTGCCCTCCTCAAATACAATCCGTATATACATTCTCAACATTGAAAGAAAGTTTTGATAACTTTATCTGTATAAAGTTGTTTATCTCTATATAAGTTGATCAGCAGATCCATAGAATGCAAAAACCTTTCAAAATGTTGTACAAAGCAGCAATATGACAAAAAGTATTCAACTATGTTTGCACCACTTAAATATTTCATACCTGTTGTGGTTGCTGTTATGATGGCGATTGACCATTAAAGATCTTTGAATAATTATTCATCGTTTTGATGTAATTAAAGTTTCTTTTGTCTATCATTCATTTTTGTGAAAAATTTTTTTGCTTTGGCATTCAAGCAATATTTAATATAAATAAATTAGGTCAGGTTTTTTTAAGAAACATAATGCTCTAAATATTTTTTGCACTAAATTTATGTTTTATGTGCACTTTTAGAACATTTGTTAAGAAAACAAAGTTTTAATTAATTATGCAAAGTTATAGTTAATTATGCAGTCGTGAAATAAAGTTAAATTTTGATTAAAGTTTTATTTTTTGCTGAAAAACAGATTTAACTTTTTTTTTACTTATTATTTCTGAAACTGAGTTCCAGAAACTTTTTTTTCTTATTTAATGTATAGTTTTAATAGTTTTTTTTATCTTGTTACAAAGTCTGTAACAAAAAGTTAATGTAACTGTTTAAAAATACTTTTCTAGTTTTTAAGCTGTTTTTTAAATAGTTATATTAACTTTTCAAAAAATCATTGCCTGATCAACCATTGGTGAAGCTTATTTAAAAAGCATCACCAGATCAACTATGGACGTGGTGTGTATGCAATTATATTTAAGGAAATATAAAAATTAAACTTTTCTTTAATGTTACAACATTTATTAATGAATAATTTGTTTAGTTTTAAAGCTGTTTTTAACGCCAGTGTTTAAGAGTTTATTTACATTTTATTTATTATACTACATTTTAATTGATTTTTTAGTTTGATCACACAACGTAACTTTTTAATGTTTGTTTTATCCTGGGTTAATAGTGTGTTTTGCTCCCTTAAAATGAACCTGTTTTTCCAAAAACAAGTTAAAAATGGCTGTTGTTCCTCAATGACTTTGCTTCTGGAAAAATAATATTTTGAAATTTGTCAATATTTTAAAATTTTTAAGAAACTTCTAGAACTTTTTAGAACTTTTTTGTGCTGTTCAAAATTAATCATAAAAATATAAAAGCTCAGGTCACTGAGTCAACCATTTCAGTTTGCGTTATTAGCGAATAAAGGAGTTGTAAGAGCAAAAAGAGTTTAATAAAAAAAAAATGAAATTTTTATTAAGTTTAATATATGATATTATATATTTTTATTTCAATTGTAATAGATATTAAGTTTAATGATATATTTATTATATCTGTATTAAGTTCATATGTTGACATATGCACTTTGCTTTTGTCACACCACAAAATTATATGATACGAATTATTAAAAAAATGCCTGTAAATTACTAATTAGTTACAAATTAAACACATAAACCTATACTTTCTGACACAATGTATGTTATGATGCATGTTTTATGAGCAATTATATTAGGTGATTTTTGGCTTTTCATCCAGCATTAAAACTATGGATTTTGCATGATTTTTTAGTTTAGGATTATTTAACCTAAATTTGCAGTTTTTGGAATTTTACATTAGTGATGGCTTTAATCATTTGTACTGTGCTATAACCCCATTTATTTTATACATTTATTATATTTATTTTATACATTTATTATATTTGATATATTTAATATTTAAGCGTATTATAGATTATTGACTTTTAGTTACAAAATAATTCTAAACAGTACAACCTTAATCTAAATTTTGTCACTAGTTTTATTTACTTTTTGAAAAAGGTTGCTACAATAACCCTTGGTTAATCACTTGGTTACTTGGGTCTTATATATCACTGAAATTTTTTTTACCCTAAAACTTTTTTTATCCTAAATCATTCTGATTCTCAAAAGAATCTGAATTTTATACAGATTTCAGAAATTATAGTTTTAAATTAAAATTAATCATGTTTTATATACAAAAAAACGGCGTTTTGAAAACTAAATTTGATATGGTCTATAATTTTTTTATGACATTTTGCAGCAGTAATTTTACTCACAATGTTTTTTTAAAAAAAGTTGTACTTTTGAGACCCATATTAATATTGGAAAAAAACTTTCAATAATATATGGGACCTAGTGAATAATCAAAAGTCATTGGAAGTTTTTTTTCAAATAATTAATAAAACCAATAACTTTTAAATTACTTTCAAACCTATTTTTTATTTAGTTCACCTATTTTTTAATTTTTTTGTTTAGTTCACCTATTTTTTTTTCTATTTAGTTCACCTATTTTTTATACAGGAAATTGAGAACACAAAAATTTTATTATTCTAATATATGTTTTTTGATCCGTTTGCTCAATTAATTATTAAAATTTTTTGTTCCATTAATTATTAAAATGCCTACTTTAATCTTGACATTTTTTAAGACAAAGAAGAAAAACTAATAGTATGATAAAAAAAAATCATTTTTTTGTGGTAATAAATGCCCTTCACATAAAAATGGTTCCCAAACCCAAACCTTCAATAAATGCCCTTCACATGAACATGGTTCCCAAACCCAAACCTTCAATAAATAATGATTATACTCAATCTATACATTTTTTTGATTTAAGTTGTAGTGAAATCATGGTAGTTAGCTTATTTAATGTTATGTCATCAGTTATTTATTTTGTAATTATTGTAATTATCTTATTTTTAGAATAAAATTTAAATTTTAAGAAAAAAAACGTTTTGCTTTTCGTCAATTAAGATATTATAAATATATAAAGTAAAGTATTGTTTGATGATGCCAAATAAAAGTATAGAATTTTTTTCAATATTATGAAATATATTACATAAAATGGGCAATAAAGTGCAAAATTTGTATGTTTTATAAAAATTTCTATTTCACTTATGTCTTTTAAAAATATTTTAACATACTATTCAAACCAAATTTTGCAAATTTTTTGTAGCAATCAGATCCCGATGGGATGCCTTTTACCATTGGGGTGCTTTTAAATCCATTAAGTAACCCTAATCTATAAAGTATTTTTAATGTAATTTAAAAGTAATTTTAATTTTTAATTCTTTATGTTGTTCTAATAAATATAGATGATAAATGTTATTTTTTATTTATTTTTGTTTATAAGCTTATACTTTTTTTTCTTTATCTCATTTGAGCATTTTGTCATTTATTTTAAAATATAAACAATTGAATAACTGATTTTTGTCTTAAATAAACAGGTGGGGAAGAATTGTTTGGTATGCCTGTAACAGAATATACTGAATTGCAAAATGTAAAGCATGATCTTGGTTTGCTTGCTTGTTTTTATACTCTGCACGATTCTTTTATGGACTCATTAAATAGATATTATGAAATTCAATGGTCTGAAGTCAATATTGAAAGAGTTAGTTTAGAGCTCTTAGATTTCAATAAAAGGTAAATTGTTTAAAATTATGCGCTTTATATAAACTATGCGCTTTAATAAAATTGTTTATATAAAATTATGCGCTTTGTTAACTTTATATACATATATATATATATATATATTTTTAGTGTTGACACGTGTATAAGAGTATATGCTATATTAGTAAGAAAACATCAATATGAATTCTCTTAATACTATTAATAATTTATTATTAGAAATTTTTGCTGGATTATGGTTACCAGCATTTTTTTTTTTTGTATAAAAATTTTTTTTTTTGAGCTGATGATGCTGGTAATCATAATCCAGCGAAAATTTCTAATAATAAATTATTAATTGTATTAAGAGAATTATTAATTGTATTAAGAGAATTCGTATTAATTGATGTTTTCTTACAAATATAACATATACTCTCATACACGATGTCAACACTAAAAATATATATATTGTATTGATTGATGTTTTTCTTACTAATATATATATATATATATATATATATATATATATATATATATATATATATATATATATATATATATATATATATATATATATATATATACATACATACACATATATGTATATATATATATATATACATATATATATATATATATATATATATATATATATATATATATATACACATTTATGTGTATATATACATATATATAGATATATATATATATATACATATATATATATATATATATATATATATATATATATATATATATATATATATATATATATATATATATATATATATATATATATATATACATATATATATATATACATATATATATATATATATATATAAACATATATATATATATATTTATATATATCGACTGTATAGAGCACAAACGTAGTATGTCCAAAAACCAAAATATGGAGAAAAACGGATTTCAATTTTCAAAATATTTGCTAAAATCAAGATATTACACTTGTGTTTTGTGTTATATCTAATGTCAGATAGGGTAATATGGCTAGTTTAGCATATTTATCAGTTTTTTGCTAAAATCTGCTAAAGTTTTAAAGATGCAGTGTCCCACTCTACATACATTTTATACCCCTATGTTAACTTAACATTTTAATGTCTGTTAAAAAAAAATTAAAATAATAATCTCTTGTTGATGAGTGTATTTTGCGTGTCATTGTTTTCATCTTTTGCTAACTATTTCCAAGCAAATCTTTGAAGGGCATTTTGGCTAAAATTTTAAACAGGCCTCTATGAGCTGCTTAGGTGAGTGCATTTTAAAGCTCAAAGCATTTATCTTATGGTAAGTGGGACAAATTAACCATTTTAAAAAATTGGGGTAATATGGCCACTTATTGATTTGGTTGATAAATTAGTCAAATTTTTTTTTAAAATTAGTTGCAATATCCCATGAACATACAAACCAAAAGAAGGTTATGCACACTAACCACCCCATACAGAGAGTGGATGAGGCTATGAAGGCCATTGCTGCTGGTATTCCAGTTAAAAGAGCCTCTGAGACCTACAAAGTTTCCAAATCAGCTCTTGGAAATTATCTGTGTGGTAAGACCAAAAATATGTGAACACCTTGTTGCTGTTCCTGCTGAGTCAGAGCTTGTTATTACTCAAAATTGAGCAATGACAAAGTACTTCATCAGCAGGATAAAGAGCTTTGAAATCTGGCTGCGTTAAAAAACTTCATCGAAAGTACCTTCACAAACAAAAATCAACTTCTCTGGGCAAGATTAGGCTAACAGATTTTTGAAAAGGCAACAATTTTACAGAGAATTGTTCAGAACATTTTAAAGAGTCTTTAAGTGAAGAACAGGTTATTTTTATATTCATCAATCTGCACAACCTGATCAGGGGCGTTGTTCTTCTAATGTAATGAACTATGATAAGACTAATATCAGCAAAAAACCTCTAAGAAAATAATTTACAGAAAGGCCACAAGACACACAGATACCATTGTAAAGATTGAAATACCTTTGCAATTTTTTAGGAATTTTTATATTTTATTGAATTTGTACTTTGAACTTTATTTTAAAAATCTAGTTGTAGGTTTTTTTGTTAAGTGGTCTAACTACACTATATTTTGATTTTTCAAAAATGATTTTCATTTATAAACTTTAGTTAAAGTTTTGAAGCCACATTGCTGGTTTTCACATACAATGTGCATCTTGAATGAGTAATTCTTGAATAAAGTTATAAATCTTTATTCAACTCTTGAATAAAGATTTATAGCTCTTATTATTTTTTTATTTAATAATCTAGTTTTGTGAATTGTTACCTTCATTAATTTCTTAAATATGTATTGCAATGTTTTGTTGTTTAAATTAGATTTTGTTGTCAAGTGGCCAAATCACCCCATTTTAAATTAGGAGTGTTTCTTGAATAAAATCTACAAGTTTATAGCTCTTGTATTTAGTAAATTATTAGATGAGACAAAAAATGGCCATATTACCTCATCAATATATATATATATATATATATATATATATATATATATATATATATATATATATATATATATATATATATATATATATATATATATATATATATATATATATATATATATATATATATATATATATATATGTATATATATATATATATATATATATATATATACATATATATATGTGTGTATATATATATATATAATACATCAGCATTACCATTACATGGTAATACTGACCTAACTTCTAACCTAAAAATGTTTGAGGTCGGGAAAAAAGTGCTAACCTTGTTTCTATGCATTATGGTAAAACCTTCGTGTCAAATTTTTTTGCTGACCTGATGCGGATCTCTAACAGTTTAATGAAAAATAAAGTTAAATGAGATTGACAATAAATTGCCAACCGCATTTTTCCTAATTCTGAGGGCTTATATATATATTTATACATATAGTTATTTTTTACTCTATCTCCTAAAAAAACTTATAAAGTTCTGATATCATTTATTGAGTACTTTTGCTGAAGAAATACAGAAAAATAAATAATTTTAGTTATATAAATACATACATACATACATACATACATACATACATACATACATACATACATACATACATACATACATACATATATATATATACATATATATATATATACAGTACCTACTCATATTATTAGACTCAAGCTCAATTTTTAGCTTTTTGTCTTTTTTGTGTGTCTAAAATGCAATACAAGCAATCGCAACTTAATTTTTTTGTTATATAATCTATATATTATTACATACAAAGCATATTAAGAAACTTAATACTTGGTTGTGAGCCCTTTTGACTCTATAAGAGCTTTGACACGCCTTGGCATACTATTTATGCACTTTGAGGTCAATGCTTTAACATCTGGATCTCGAACCCATACATCAATCAGTTGTTCTGTAAGCTTCTGTTTACTCGTTATTATTTCCGCACTGATTTTACGTTTTACTAGCTCCCACAGATTTTCAATAGGATTCATATCTGGAGAATTTCCAGGCCAATCAAGAAGCTCAATACTCTCATTAGCAAGAAATGTCTTTATGGATTTTGCAGTATGGCAAGGAGCACCATCTTGCATAAAAACTATTTTTTCACCATTAGGAAACCACTCTCGTATCTGTGGAATCAGGGTGGTCTGTAGGACAGTCTTGTACTGATCTTGCTTCATTGTCCCTTGTACAATGTAAAGTTGACCGGTACCCCTGCTTGATATGCATGACCAAACCATTATGGATGCTGGGTGCTTTACCTTGTTTACGATACATTCTGGCTTGTGTTGTTCTCGTGGTCTGCGGCGGACAAATGTGGCTTTGTCTTCTAAAGTTTGAAAGGTAGATTCATCGCTGAATACAACCTGAATATAGCAATAATTATTGATGTTTAATAATATTTAAAGTATTAGTAAAATCAATTGGGGTAAGATATTAATGCAAAAGCGTCTTTTGAAAACTTGTAATAATAAAATATTGTTTGTTTAAGTTTCAGGAGAGAATAAATAGAAAATCTACCTTATTCCAGTCATCCTGAGAAAAAGAAGAGTGTTTTTTAGCCCAAGCAAGACGTTTTTTAATCATCGCAGTGGTAAGTTTTGGTTTCTTCAGTGGCTTTCTGCACTTGAATCCTAACTCGTAACTTCGCCCTCTTAAAGATCCAAGTGAAATGTTGATTCCTTGGTCTTTCAAAACGCTTTTCAGTTTTATTGCTGGCATCTTACGATTTTGCTCAATAACTTTTTTGATCTTTCTATCATCTCTAGCACTTGTTATTCTTTTTCGGCCACAGCAGCCTGTTCGCTGTGCTTCTAATTTGACCCCCATTTTGAGTTTAGAATTTATTCTTCTAACTGTAGCCTGTGAGACTTTGACAATTTTGGCAATATTTCTTTGACTGTGATTTGTTTCTTGCAGAAGAACAGCTACTTTAGCTAATTTACGTGGGGAAACATCACTAGCTCTACCCATTATTAATCTAAAAACCACAACAACATTTAATAAGTTATTATATGACAGGGATTCTTTAAAAAAACACTTAAAAACAACTGAAATTTCATTATTTGAGTTTTTAAGACAGTCGACAATAATTTAGACATATAATTTGAATATATAAAGACATATAATTTGAGTTATGAAAGATAAAAATAACTGAATGTTTTTAATTTTATATTTTTAAAATTTACCATACCTTTTATAAAGTTGAAAATATTGTTAAAAAGTGTATATATTTCATAAATGTTTTTAATCTAAAACAAAAAATGAATGACAGGAAGTTATATTACATATAAATAATAAAAAGTAAACAGCAATAACCCCTACCTAACAAAGAAAATCCAAAAAAGTAACAAAATTTTGAATTTTTTTTTTGAGTCTAATAATTTGAGTAGGTACTGTACATATATATATATATATATATATATATATATATATATATATATATATATATATATATATATATATATATATATATATATATATATATATATATATATATATATATATATATATATATATATATATATATATATATATATATATATATATATATATATACAACCCTCGGAATTAGGGTCGGCATTCGACAATGCCAACATAACTGCCTACCTGAAAGTGTTTTTTTTTATTTCTGAGGGTTGTATATATATGTATCTATGTATGTATGTGTACACACACACACTCACATGCATGCAATGCAATGCTTTGGGAAGTTTTTGTAGCAATCAAATTCCATGCTTATTATATAGAAATAGAAATATAGAACAATTTAAAACAATCAGTTGTAGCCTAATTTTTTCTTTAGTTATAATAAAGCAAAAAGTTATGGAGCTTCAAATAGTTGATGGCTTTAATAACTCTGGCATCTTGTGGGTAGTAGCTGGTGACATCTTGTGGGTAGCAGCTGGCGACAGTACTAAAAATTCAACTATATTAAGCGTAGAGTTTTTTGAGTTTTTCAAAACTGCTGTCCTTCTACAGCACATCGCAAAATCTTCTTTTGGCAATAATGCCCTCAACCTAGTGCTGATTAACTCTGCCTTTAGATTTAACAAACTTTTTATTAATGACTTGGCAGCTCATTTAATAACCATTTTCACAGCACTTCTGAATTTGGAATTTTTTAATTTGGAATTTTTTGTTTGTATTAGAGATAATTACTCCTCCCATACTGTTATTACTAACAAAACCAAAAATAATAAAAAAAATTTAAAAAATAAATAGTTTAAAAGGCTGTTTTTGGTTTTAAAAGTAAACTATTGAACTGGCAAAAAAGTATTACTTTTGTACCAAAAGCAAATAATTCTTGTTGATGAAAACTGGTTTAACTGGATAAAAGTTTAGTAAAAGTACACCAAGAGTAATACACTATATAGGTTTGTTCATGGTCAATTAATGTTTATACTGTTTATAAATGTCACTATGAGTGTTGTCAAGTCTTCTCTCTAGCACTTTGATGATGACAGCAAACTAATAGATATATAAAAAATCTGTTTGATATGGGTTAGATCAAGCTTGACAGATAGGTCTTGATGTTTTTGCAAATTAAACTAGTACATGGAAAATGTTCAATTTAAACAAAGGCAAAGTATTGACAATCAAGAAAATATTAAACACAATAACCCATGACTTTTAGGTACTTAACCATGACCTTTAGACTTTTGACTATGATCATATGTCTAACATGCAAAAACAAAACAATAGTGCATACTTATTTTTTGTTGACCAAGAGTGAGACCTTGTAGTTTTTATGTTTAATCTAATTTAAAAAATTCAATGTTGAAAAAATGTTGAAAAACTTTTATTATACCTTAAGACTATTATTATTTTTTGGTTGTTTTTATTTATTATTATTTATTATTATTTATTATTTTTATTTTTAATTGTACTAAAAAATTTTTCCTACTGTACTTAGTTTTGGTTGTTTTTTTCCCCTTCAATTATTCATTTATTAATAGAAATACAAATTTCCAGGAAAAAAATTTGCTCAAAATTTCCTGAGAAAAAAAGTTCAGCAATCTAAGCAGTATTTCAAAAACTTTGAAAAAGTGTCAAATATGACTTATATTGTACTTTAAATTTATTATTATTTTTTATTGTTTTATTAAAATTTTTTTTTACCAATTGTACCTTGTTTTTATTTTTTATTTTTCCTTTAGTTCTTCATTTATTACCCTCTTTAATTTTTGCCACTGTTTTTAATCTCATTGGATCAATGAATGATCTTTAAATAAATTTTATTGGATCAATGAATGATCTTTAAAAATTTTTTATTGGATCAATGAATGATCTTTAAATAAATTTAAAAGTATTATTTAGCTATTTTGTTATTTATAAATCTGTCCAAATCCTTAAACAGTTTTTTGAATATAAATTTCTCTTTATTTTCCATAGCTTGTTTCATAACAGAGATCAATTTGCATGTCTCATTATGGATAACAGCTTCTTGCTGCCTACTTTCTAAGAGTAAATAACAAAAACTCACAATCTATTAAAAACATAAAACTAATTTCATTTAACTTTGTTAATTTAAAAAACAATTTCATATTACTATGTGGTTTTTTTACATCACTCATGTGTCAGAAAAATAATAAACAGTAATCCAACGACTTTTTATTTGATCTAATGTTCTAAATCAGAACTAGGTCTTCATTAAGCATAGGGGTAAATTCTACTAATATATCTTTTCCAGTTCTGTTCCGCTGAAATTAGCTCCATGACGGCAGCAAAAACTTGTCCGCATATTTATGTAAAAAAAAAAAAGTAAACATTTTTGCTCTCTGCTAACTTCACCATCTTCAATTAAAGTGTTACACATATTTGCAGAATAATTTTTGTGCAAAAAAAAAACAACTATTAAAATTAATAAAAACAGATACAATACAAATTAATAAAATGAAATATATAAGATAAAACAATATCAAATAGCAAAATAACAAATAACTTGTTTTTATAGTCAACAAAATAAAAATTTTTTAATGTTGTTTAAAATTCTCAAATCTTACTTTGAATATTTTTAGAACAAAAAGACTGCCTGAAGAATCGAAGTCTTGGCCAGCTTTTATTGAATTAAATAAAACAATTGAAGAGTTTATTGAATGTTGCCCTCTTCTTGAAATGATGTCTAATCCTGCCTTAAAAGAAAGACATTGGGAGCAGATTTCTTTAGTAACAAGTTATCAATTTCCTGCAATATCTAGTGATTATTTTACACTGCGATGTTTAATGAATGCACCATTACTAAAGTTTAAAGAAGATATTGAGGTTTTTTAAATTAATTTTTTTTTTTCTAAAAAGAAGACTTTATTAATACCAAATGGGATGCCATTCTTTATAGGATATATGTATTTCGGCTGTGAAAGAAAAAGATATTGAAGCTAAGTTACAGCAAGTAATTTTTGAATGGAATACACATGAACTTTCATTTTCTTTATTCAAGTCAAGAGGGGAGTTATTGCTAAAAGGTTTTGAAACTTCTGAAATCATCTCACTCATGGAAGATAGTTTGATGATTCTTGGATCTTTGCTAAGTAATAGGTACATTTTGCTGTTGTTGTTGTTTTTAATTGTTTGTTATTGTTTGTTATTTTTCCTATTGAAAAAGTTGTCATACTTACATAGTACACAGTTGCTTACTATTTATTTTAATTTTCTTAACTTATTTTCAGATACAATGCTCCATTAAAATCTACAATTCAGAAATGGATTTTGGATTTGTCAAACACCATTGAAAATATTGAAAAGTGGCTTTCTGTACAAAATTTATGGGTGTATTTAGAAGCAGTTTTTGTAGGAGGAGATATTGCCAAACAATTACCAATGGTTAAATAATTTTTTAATAGATACATATTAGTTTTTTAAAATACTTTTTTACTTAATCAGACTGACCACTACATTGAAGATGGTTTTTACTAAACTTTCTAGCATAAATTTTAAAAGATTGTTTATTACTTAATCAGACTGACCACATTAAAGGTGGTACATTAAAGATGGTTTTTACTAAACTTTCCAGCATAAACTTTAAAAGATTGTTTATTAGAAAAACTACGCCAAGTGCTTTACTACCAGGAACATACTTCTATGGCTTTACTGCTTGTAATATGTTGCATAATCTTTGTACTATATTGTAAACTAAAACTTCTTTTTTAAATCTTAAATATATTATTTATTGATATTGCAACAGTTGATGATAAGCAAAGACTTAATGTAATTTAACAGAAACAAAGTAGAGCAAAGATGTGGACAACTTGTTACTTATGGAATTACGTGTATTCAGTGCAGTCATTTTTAATAGAGCATTAATTATCAATTTGGATTGATGCTAGGGTGCATGTATGAATTAGTTTTACATGATAAAATGGATTAATGGATTGGGTAATTAATAGTGCAGCAAAAAAAAAAATTATTAAACAATTTCTTAGGCAGCAAAAAAAAATTTTTGTTTCTAAGATTCTGATCAACTGGATTAAAATAGAAAAAAATTCTAAAGTTACTTTTGAATTTAAAAAAAAAATGAAAGTATGACCACTATGAGCAGACAATGGCTGGACAAAATTAATGTAATTAATGTAATTACAAAATTAATGTAATTGCAGCTATAATAATTAATTATTATAGCTGCAATTACATTAATTTAAAATTTAAAAATCGCAACCTCAGGTTAAAGCAAATGTATTAAAAAGTGTTAATATATTTTAAGCATCTTTTTTTCTAAACTAGCTTATTCATTCTATTTAGGAAGCTAAAAGATTTAATCAAATTGACAAGTCTTGGGTGAAAATAATGAATCGTGCTCATGAAATTCAAAATGTTGTTTCATGTTGTGTAGGCGATGATACATTGACTCAGCTGTTACCTCATCTATTGGAGCAGTTAGAAATATGTCAAAAATCATTATGTGGGTAAGTATAACTGTATTTTTTCTATTTAAATGAGTCACTGAAGTTTTTTTCTATTTAGTATAAATGTAAAATTTTGTTTTTATAATTATTTTTCACTTTTGCTGACAGATATCTTGAAAAGAAACGTTTGATATTCCCTCGATTTTTTTTTGTGAGTGATCCAGCATTATTAGAAATACTTGGTCAAGCAAGTGATTCACACACCATCCAATCTCATTTACTTGCAGTTTTTGATAATGTGAATAGAGTTTCATTTGATGAAAAACATTACGATAAAATACTTGAGATCTGTTCAAAAGAAGGAGAGAAAATATCTTTGCAAAATCCTGTTTTAGCTTCAGTAATATAAGTTAAAATATTATTTATTAAAATTTTTTTTTCATAAATTTTAAATATCAAATTAAAAATGCCAAGATATGTTTACAATGTTCTTATGGAATGTGTCCTTATATTTATTTCTGTAATAGGGTAATGTTGAAACTTGGCTTGGTTTCTTGTTGGCTGAATCTAAAAACTCTCTCCACTATGTTATTCGTATGGCAAAAAATTCAATTAGTGAAGTTAACTTTCAACTTATAAATTTTCTGTCAAGTTATCCAGCTCAAGTAAAACCTAAAGAAAACTTTATTAATTTTAAAAAATTAATTTTTTAATCAAAGTATTTTAGTGTTTCTTGAGAACATACAAAACAAGTTTTTTTGGTTTTTATGTTTAGTTGTTCTGTTAATAAAACTTATTATACATTTTTTTAAAGGTGAGCCTACTTGGTTTACAAATGCTCTGGACAATGAAATCAGAATTAGCTTTATCAAAGTCAAAGATTGATAGGAAGGTATCTTTTATAATAGTTTATTTATTATAATAAATTATTTATGATAGGAAAGTATTTATAATACTTCAGTAATAAAATTTCATTTTTATTTTTTTGTGCGAAGGTTTATTTACCAACTCCTTGTATGAAGCCCTATCTCTGTTCATTGTTTCTTTTGTATAAAGGTTTTTTTACCACCCCTATGTATAAAGCCTTTTCTCTGTTCATTGCTTTTGTTATCTATTATAAAAAAGCAAACAACATTATTTGCTATAACCAGTAAACCCTCTAAAATTCAAAAATTCCTTAATCACTGGCGAAAGACAGCCAACACCCACTTGTAGCAATTATCTATAGTTGATCATTTCTAATATATTTACTGATGTGTTTCTACATTTCTTTTCTGTTTATTTCTTGTCACTGTAGAAAGATTCTTATACACTTTTATAAATGAAAACAGTTTTAAGGTAGCTAGCAAAGGTTATTCTGCTGGTGCTTAAATTAAATTGTCTTAATATCTTAGTTTTGATGACCTTTACCAAGGTCATTTTGTAGTCATTTTTGGTTCGCATAATGATTATTTTTGATAAAATAATAAAAGTTTGCTGCAAATCAAATAGCATGTTGTCTTAAATATTAGAAAGTATTATCTGTAGTTTTTTTTCTATCATTTGATAAAGATTTTTTAACTTGAGATTGGTTTGTATTATGTTGGATCAGGTTGTTTCAGCATTGATTATATTGGTTATTTCAGTATTGCAAGGTTTTTTAACTTGTGATTGGTTGTATTATGTTGGATCAGGTTGTTTCAGCATTGGTTATATTGGTTGTTTCAGTATTGCAAGGTTTTTTAACTTGTGATTGGTTGTATTATGTTGGATCAGGTTGTTTCAGCATTGGATATAAACAAATTTAGTGAATTATGAAATTAATGTCTAAAAAAATCTACAAGCTTTCATTGCAACACTCACAAAGACAACTTGCAAATTTTCATTTTAAATGTTACAAGTTTTTAATTAAATATTGTGTTTCTTAATTACACATTTCAATTTTTAATTACATAATTATTTTTTTTATTTTTACGACTAGGCAACTCGTTCTATTAACTACTAATAAGGGTACAGCTCTAAAACTCAGTTTTATGGTTCTGAGGCTGGCTGGTAGTCAGGTTTCTTGAACTCTGTGGTAGCTTTCGGAGAGGCTGATTCCATCAACAGCTGTAAAATATCAGAGTACTAAAAGTGCCATGGATATAGATGGACATGCATGGACAGTGCCCCTGTTCGTACTTTTAGTGTGCATTGTCAAGACCACACTTGGTGCCCTTGTTATGGGCTTAGGGTTTATTAATAGTAATGAGGTGATTGCTCTTTAATCAATTTTAAAATGACTAAAGTACCAAAAACTATAAAACAAAAAACCATCATCTTCACCAAGTTCTTTAAATCTATCATTCACTAATATTTGTGGTCTTTGAATTAGCTTTTCTTCTGTTGTGTCTTATCTTTTGCAAAGTTCACCAGACCTACTTGCTTTTGTGAGACTAGTTTGAGTTCAGCTATCTCATCTTGTGATCTTAGTGTTGATGGTTATCTTACTTTAATTTGAAAAGACTCCAATAGTCACATGCTTGGCCTGGGCATCTACATTTGTAAGAATTCATTTTAATGCTCATCACACTGAATGGCTTGGCTCTAGTGTCAGTGACTCTGCAGGCGTTAAGGCCCACAACTTTTACCTTTCCTAATCTCTAATACAAGTAGTCAATTTTCCAACTCGCTTTTCAGACAACCCAAATTATTTATCTTCTCTACTTGACTTATGTCTTGTTTCTGGTCCTAGTCAGTGCTCAGTTTCTCCATTAGGTGAGACTGAGCACTGATTAGGACCATTATTATTCACCCTTAGGTGCTTCTGATCACAGTTTGATCTCTCTAAAACTATTATCTCATTCTTCTTCATCATAAAAATCCCCTTATCATTATACTTCTTACAACAACCTTAAAGCTGACTAGAACTCATTCCGTAATTTTCTTAGTGATGGCCCTTGGGTAGAAATCTTTCGTCTTCTTGCTGGTAAATTCTTATGTCACTTCTTGGATTCAGGCTGGCATTAAATCTTTTATTCCCTCTTGATGATTCCAAGTCAAGCCTCACTCTTCATGGTTTTCCTCTCATTGTGCTGCTGCAATTTGCAATTGTAACCATTACTTTGATATCTATCAGCAAAATGATGTCTGTTTACTACTAGCAGTAGTAAACAGGCGTCTGCTTTCTGGAGAAAGCAGACATCTGTTTGCTACTGCTAGAAACCATTGTAAAAAGAATTTGTCTTTTGCCAAAGCCTGTTATTATGAGGTCACTAAATTTTATTCACCAGAAGTCACGAGAGCCAAATTTTTCTTCTCAAAAATTAGGCTCTCGTGACTTCTGGTGAATCTTTAACAGAATCTATAACAAGAGTAAATCTGTTATTCCACCTCTCTTGTATTGTTTAGATTTTGTCACCTTACCTAAAGACAAAGCTGAACTGTTTGCTAAGAACTTTGCATCAATATCAACTCTTGATTCCACTAGCCACTAGTTCTACCTGATATAGCCAACAAATAGATTAATCAATTGCCTGACTTTCGTATCACTCCAGCTTCTGTATCTAAAGTGATTTCCTGCTTAGACTCTTCTACAGCTTGTGATCGGGACAACATACCTGTTATAATCTTGGAGAAGTGTTCCCTGAAGCTGTTGTCTATGCTTTCAAAACTATTTAACAAGTGCTTATCAGAGCCTTGTTTTCCTGCCTGCTGGAAAACAGCATCTGTTATCCTTATTTTCAAAAATTCTGAAGAGCGATCTGACTCGTCTAACTACCAGCCCATTAGTTTTCTTACTATCATAAGCAAGATTTTTGAGTCTTTAATTAACAAACACTTGATCTCTCATTTTGAATCTAATAACTTACTTTCTGATCATCAATATGGGTTTTGATCTTCTTGCTCTACTGCTGATTTGTTAACAGTAATAACTGATAGGTTTTATTGTGCATTAAATAGATGTGGAGAGGTAAGCTTAAATGTATCTTTTTACAATGTATCAGGTAACATCTTCAAGGTTATTGAATTCTTCCTTACCAATTGTTTTATTAAAGTTGTCCTTGATGGACAGCACTCTTCTCCATATCCAATCACTTCAGGGGTTCCTCAAGGTTTTATCCTCGGCCCTATACTTTTTTTAATTTACATTAATAATCTTCCAGATATTCTCACATCTAAGGTGGAATTGTCACTGATGATACTACCATTTATTCTTGTCTTGATTAAAGCCAACACTCTCTGACTGTTTGGAGGGGGCATTTGAGCTTGAAGACGATCTCAGTTCTTCCACAGTATGGGGCTCACAGTGTCTGGTAAACAATGCATCTCTTTATTGTGCTCGCCACTTTCTTACACCAGATTCTATTCTTTATCTCTTTAAATCTCATATCTGTCCTTATATGGAATACTGTTGCCATATCTGGGGCAGATCTTCCAATGATGCCCTTTCTCATTTAGACAAGGTGCAAAAATACATTGTAAACATAGTTGGACCTGCTCATGCAGCTAACCTCCAACCATTATCACATTGTTGTAATATTGCTTCTCTTTCTCTTTTCTATAAATTCTATAATAAGCACTGCTCTAAAAAGCTAGCATCTCTTGTGCCATCTACTAAAAATTTTTTTCGTGTTATTCGTCGTGCATTTAAGACTCATCCTCCTACTGTTAGTGCTCCAAAAATTCTTACTTGTCTAGTTTCTTTCCTCGAACATCAGTCTTTTGGAATTTGCTTCCTTCATCTTATTTTCTTAACTCATATAATTTGCAATCTTTTAAGTTGTCTGTTAATCATTATCTCTAATTATTTTTGAGTTTTTAAAATGATCATTTTTTGAATTTGTAATAGCGGCTTTGCAACCACAAATGATGTTTTATTTAAAAAAAAATCATTTGTGCAAATTTTCAATGCAGCCACTTATTTAAAAATCATTTTGAGTACAAAAGAAAAATGTTTAGGAAGGAAAACCGAAAAAACAATTGCGATAAAAACAAGCTGATTTTTTTTTAAGAACTAATAAAATTTAAAAATTGAACAATATTTAGTAATATTTTTTAATAGATTTGACGGTTAAGTTAAACCCAAGCATTAACTTTAATTTTCATAAACTTAAATATGTTTTTTAAATCAAAATTAAGTCATATATTTTTTATCAGAATTAAATTATGTTTTTATGATCTTTGCTTCAAAGCAATGAAAAAGTAAAAATAAACTTTTAATTTTATTTAAGTTTTTTTCATTACTAATGAAAAAATTTATTTAAATTTATTATTTAGATAGCGCTTATATTAAACATTGTCATTTAAACTTTTGTAACAAATATTTTTACACAAGCTTCATTCAAAAGTTAATGTGACTTTTTTTTAAATTAATTGCTTCTTTTATCTTACCACTTATAGTATAATTTAAAAGTTAAAAAAGGATAAAAAGTAGCTTAACCGAAATCGCTTAATGCTTACGTAAAAATTGCTTAAGGCGTATGTAAATCACTCTACACTTAACGCTTTAAAGCAAGGCCTGATATAGCTCTATAAACTCTATAAAATATATATAGCTTTATAAATTTCATCTTTTCTTTTCCAATAACTTCTAACTCTAATAGTGGTTGCTTGTGGCCTTGTTGTAAGTGAAGATGTTGAAAGAAAAGAAATAAAAATTTTTTTTTTTTCATTTGTAAATTCAATTTTTTTTTTTAATTTTAATATAGATGACTTTATTAACACTTTTACATTTTTAATCATATTTTGAAAAAGTGTACATATAGACACTGAAAAGTATTTTTTAATTTAACTTATATTGGAAACTAATAAGTACTTTACAGTTTAGATTATGGCACTCACTGATGAATGCTTTTTAATTTAGATTATGGCACAAACTAATGAATACTTTTTAGCTGTACTCAATGAACTTATTGGTGTGACAACAAAAGATATAACACAAATGGAAAGAATAAAGTTTGAGACACTTGTTACAATTCATGTACATCAGCGAGACATCTTTGATGACTTAGTAAATTGGTTTTCATTATTTTATCTTAATTGTATCCACTATCAGATCTTGTTAAAAAATATATAAGTACAAAATTTTTTTATTAGGTCAATCTTCGTATAAAATCTATATCAGACTTCGAATGGTTGAAACAGTCTCGGTTTTATTTCCATGAAGAATCAGACAAGTGCCTTGTTTCCATCACTAATGTTACTTTTGTTTACCAAAATGAATTTTTAGGTTGCACTGATCGCCTTGTCATTACCCCACTTACAGACAGGTAGTTTTTTGTTATTTTTGTTATTTTGAACATTTATTATATTTTTACATTATTTATAATTAAATCATTTAACTTGAGGTATTTTTTGCTTCTGTTATTTTTGTTTTTAAAATAGTAAGTTATAAAACTTTACTTAACACAGTATTTTAAAAACAAAACAAAAGGAATTGTTCAACTTCTTTAAAAATTTTTAGAATTTTAATAAGGTTAAAACTTTGAATATTATTCAATTTGTTTTCCATTTAGTTGGTTCACTCAGTAAATCAACTTATGGTCTTCAATTTCATTTACTTTTTTTAAATTCGTTTACTTAAAAACATGTTTTAAATTTTCTTGAAATTCGACGAATAAAAAATTTTGTAACTGAAAGATAATTGTTATTTAAAAGCTATTATGAGTTATAGTTATTTATTTAAAGAGTATTATTAAATATAACCGTTTGTTATGTATTTAAAAGTTATTATTTATAATTGTTAATTTTAAATTTTTTAATTAGGTTATCATTTTTATATTAGGTGTTACATTACTCTAGCTCAAGCTCTCCACATGTCAATGGGTGGTGCACCTGCAGGACCAGCAGGAACTGGAAAAACAGAAACTGTCAAAGTAATAATTTGAATATATATATACATATTGGTTGAATTTTATTGGTGCACATTTTCTTGCTTTTAAAGTTAAATGTAATGCATCTTGGTACATGCCCTTGCATTTTAGTATGATTTTTTAAACTTGAAATAATTTTAATAACTTTCAGGAAATTTAGATTATAGGAATGCTAAAGTGAGTATTTCCTTGATAATGTAGGAATTGATTTGTAAGATTTACTTCAAGAACGTAATAATTTCTTAGCTGAAGTTCTTAGAAAGTTTAGTTTTAATGAAGTCTTAGTCAGTTTTGAAATTGTTAATATTGAAATATATAAAATACTTCACGTATTTGCAAACAAAAAGTATTTTTCAATTTGTTTTCTTTATTTTTTTGCTCAGTTAAAAATGTGCATGTAAAGTTCATACTTCTAATTGATGGTAGTTATGTTTATTTACTGCATAATTCAGTCTTAATATATTTAAACAAATGTTTGTATACAATTACAAAGTTGAGCTTTTTTCATTAAGATACCTTTAGGAGTTAGCTTTATCCTAGTTTTTTAACTACTTAAAACCATTTTCCCCCCGGGCTATTAGACAAACTAATGCATATGCTTTATAATTCAAATATGCCCTAAATTTTTTTTTTCACTAATTAAAGGCAATTCTTATTCTTGACTATTATTTTTGTTAAAACTGATGTGGTCTCAAAACAATGTTTTTCTAACTAATCATAAACTTGGAATATGTCTAATTTTAGTTGTTACTTACACTTTTATTTTGTTAAAATTCTTATTATTTTTATGATTGTTATATGCCTTAAGAATAATCAAAAATAATCTCTACTTATTATTTGGACTGTTGAGAAAGCATTACCTTATGCATTTTATTTTTTCTGTTAGTTTGCAATTATAAAAACTTTTTTTGCTTTTACTTTTTAAATGAATATATTTTTATGGTAACTTTTACATTTTACCTTCACATTTGGTTTTTATCACAATGGTTATCTTTTAATATTACAACTACTGTTTTTTTGTTTTTTTTAATTATTATTTTCTCCCAACAAGGGTACAAGGAACCACTGTTGAGTTGGAAGTTGTAAAGTTGTAGGTTGTATGAGTCAGAGGAAAACATAAAAATTGGAGAGAGTTCCAAACGGTTAAAGTGCGAAGAAATAAACTAGACGAATAAAAGTTTTTAGAAGCATGCAGGTACAGATACAGTAAACAAACGAGACTTTGCTGAATGACAAGTTAAGTAAAAACGAGTTTTAGTTGATGGAACTAAAATGATAACTTATTTATGCAGCGTCCATGATAGTATTTGTAGAAAAGAGAAAGAGCTTAGCAGCTTAGCAGATATATTGTAGAAAAGCTAGTAGCGTAACAGATAGAGTGAAGAAAAGAGAAAGAGCTTAGCAAGCTTAGCAGATAGAGCAGGTCCAACTACATTTACAATGCAGTTTAGGACCTTGCCTTGAAGAAAAAGAGCATCATTAGAAGAACCATCCCAAGTATGACAACAGTATTCCATACAGGGAGGGATAAGAGATTTGTAGAAGTAGAGAATGGAATCAGGAGTAAGAAAATGCCGACCATGAAAAAGAAATATTTTACTTAAGATCAAAGATATTATTTTTGACAGTTTTTTTATTTGACACTTAAATATTTTTATATTTTTTTCATGCCAATGTTTGTTATGGAAGTTGTTTCTATTTGTCAATTTCGTTCATCCCTCAGGTATTCACTGCTTGCTTGTGAAATTTTTATGAAAAAGTTAAAAATAATTTTTATGTTTATTTTATACTTTATTTTTATTAAGCTTTTAATTTTTTTGACTCGATGAAAAAAAAAGTTAAAAAAATGAATAACTAATTTAACAAGTTTTATTTAATTAAACAAATGTATTGCTTATGTATTGCAAGTTAGTTTTAGTAACTACAATATTTTAGTGTTTCATAAAATTATAAAAACCTTTAGTATGGTTTATTGCATTTAAAGAGCTGTTTAAATGTTTAATGGGTTTTGTTCAATTTTATTTTGTTCAAACATTTTTATTCTGATCAGCACTCTATGTTTTTTGAAACAGTTAGTGTTACATTACAATTATATAACAAGTAAAGCAGTTTGTATGATTTTAAAAAATTGTAATAGTTTATGATCTTAGTAGCAAGCAACATTGGTGCAATATTGTTACAATATTTATATCAATATTGGCTAAATAATGTTAACAATATTGCATCAATAACAAATGTTTACATTTTGATAATATATATAGCCACTATCAACTTACAATATTGACAATATATAAACTGCAATATAATGCCAACATTTTTTTTTTATCATAATAATTTAAATAACGCTTCTAGTTTAACACAGTTTATTTATATTGAATACAGTAAATACATACATGCTCATACAATACACAAGCACTGTCAAAAGTATAGGATTCCATACAAATTTTAAATAAACATATAGGGTATTGTGGTTTATCCTCCTGTGGCTAATTGCCATTAGAGACCACATACCCAAGCCAGCAAAGACAATTTCAGCTCACTAAAGAGCATCATCACCCGCTTTGCTGACTTTGAAGAGTGAGTTTAGGAAGAATAAAGAAAGTGAAAGTCAGAAGTAGTCGAGTTAGAATGAAAGCATAGAGAAAGCGGACAGATAATTGTACTAGATGTTAGAATGTGCAATTTATACTATTAATTAGATTACCTAACTAATGTATTAGTATAAACGCAGTCAACATTGCTGATGACGTTTGTTTATACTTACTATCAATACAAAAATTTTAAATAAACATATAAGTATCATTTTATTACAGCAAATTAACTTTAAAAAACCAAAATATTGCTTGACATTTTATATACATTTTTACTTGGGTTTATAAAAACTTAAAATGGAAATGTCCAATGTAAGCATGCCAATACAGCACAAATCTTAGCATTTTATTATTGGACGAACAAAATGTTGGAGCAATATCACATACTAATACTTGCCAATATTTGTATGCTAATATTGGCGCAATATTGTTTACCATTATTGGGATTATTAAATAGTTTTTAATAATCCCAATAATGGTAAACAATATTGTGCCAATATTTGCATACAAATATTGGCAAGTATTAGTATGCACTATTGCTTCAATACTGTTTGTTCAATAATAGAATGCTAATATTTGTGCCATATTGGCATGTTTATATTGGACAATAGGGGAGTATTGAATATATTAAATTTGTATAATTGGTAATTCCATGTCAATTGGCCAAGAAAGTAAATTACTCAAAAAAAAAAAATTTCTTTCAATTTAAAAAAAATAAAGATAACTTTGAAAACTGTCTTCAAAAATTTTTTTGCCTAATACTTGTTCTATTTGGTTGATGATCTTTCTTAAATTATTTTAAGAAAGTTCATATGTTTATAAGAACTTTGATTTGCAAGTATACAGATTAAAAACAGTGATCCATCAAAAATAATGATTTTAAAAGAGTTTTAGATTAGATAATTTTAAACTTGAAATAATTTTAAAATTGAAAAAAGTATAATTTTTAATACTAAAATGTTAACATCAAGTTGTTTAATTAACTAAAATCCGACAGTAAAAAAAAAAATATTCTGCCATTACATCAATAAAAAAGAAAATTATCACATTTTAAGATCATTATTTTAATTGATATTTAATTCTAAAATTTTAACATCAAGTTGTTTTCAAGAACTATCAACAGTAACAAAAAAACATTCTGTCATTACACTAGTATATAAGAAATTTATTACATATTAAATTCATCATTAAAATATTTAACATAAACAAATTAATTACAATTAAACAACCTTGTTAAAGAAACAAAAGATTATCTTTTACATTCAAAAAAAGATAAAAGAAATCAGTCACTGTTTAGTTTTCCATTACCATGGTGTTTAAGTTGCTTTGATTATATTAATTACAAATTATTTCTCATTTTTAATTTAATGTGAAATGCAACTTAGTATTTAGTTTTACAGTAAGAATGGATTCGTGTGATTATGAAAAAACTATCAAAAAATATCATAAACTAAACTATTGTAGAAACACTGATTTAAAGAGATTTGATTATTACAGAGAAGATGCCAGAGAAAAATAAATTTGAAGATCTGGATTAACAGATGACAAAATTTTAATAATCTGCAGTGGCCCCAGAGACTATGTGGGAATCCCACATGGGCCTTGAACTTTTTTTTTTACTAACTATATTCTTTAAATGATCAACAAATAATTTTTTATTCATTTTATTTATTCTTTTACGAATTAAGTTTTTGAATTATCTGATTTGAAATGTTAAACTTTAAAATTATATTAGTATTTTGCATAATAGCATCCAAACATTATCTAACATCATCATCATCATCATCATCATCATCATCATGCAAACATTATCTAACGTTATCAACATGAAAACATTATATATCATCGTCAACATGCAATATTATCTAACATCGTCAACATGCAAACATTATCTAACATCATCATCGTCAACATGCAAACATTATATAACATCATTAACATGCAAACATCCAACATTGTCCTTACAAATAATAGCAAATATCTTTATTACATAACATATGGATTTTACTAAATTAAAGAAACCGCGTCAAATGTTCAATTAAGCAATTGCAGCAGTCAGATGGGAATTCAAGATTGTGAATTTTTTTAATTAAAAGAAATCGCGATTGCTGATTTCTTTCATATTTTAGGATCTTCTTGGAGCCAGAGGCTAAAATTTTCAAGAAATTTTTATTTTACTAAGTACTCTCAACTGTATAAAAATCAGCAAAATCTTAGATGTATGGCTATGGCGACATGGCTTGGGTCAATTGACATGGAATAACCCTAATATTGATATCATGCTATAAAATTAGCGTTATTTTTATATTTCTAATTTACTTTCATAAAACTATTTGTAAGTATTAGTTTACAATAAATTAAAAATAGTTTTAAAAAATTAATTAAAAAAAAAGCATGCAAATCACATTATATATTTTATTGTTATGCAGGATATGGGTAAAGCACTTGGAAAATATGTTGTTGTGTTTAATTGTTCAGACCAAATGGATTATAGAGGGTTAGGAAGAATATTCAAAGGACTTGCTCAATCTGGTAGCTGGGGGTGCTTCGATGAATTTAATCGTATAGAATTGCCTGTTCTTTCTGTTGCTGCCCAGCAGATTTATATTGTTTTGAGTGCCAAAAAAGAGCATAAAAATGATTTTGTCTTTTCTGATGGTGATATTGTCAAACTTAATTCTGAGTTTGGTTTGTTTTTAACAATGGTAAGGAAACATTTGAATATTTTTTATAAAGCTAAATTATAGTTTATTCATGACATTTTTTATATTTGTGTGTTTCACTTTTTTTTATTTCTAATATCACAATCTGGATTACTTCAAATAAAAACCATTAAAAATGGTAACCATTAAAATAATTGAAGAAACTGATGAAATTTCTTACTTTTATTTTCTCATTTTTTTAATATTGTTTTATCAACTGGTTTATTTAGGGATAGGCAAAGCCAGGCAAAATCAAATTGTAGCTGTAAAATATAGCTTTTGATATAGCTGCAAGTGGAGTGTATCATGGCCTACTGTTATTATACGGCCTGATTTGTTGCATTTTCCGTAAAAAATTAAGAGGCCAGTTTTTTTATGAGAAATGTTTATTTTATTAAGATGGTCGAGGAATACTTGAGATTATCATCATGTAATTACATTATGCTATACAATATTTTTCGCTAACTGATTCCATGTTTCAGTATATTCCAAAAACATATGAAATACTGAAACAGGCTTTCAAATAGCTATGTATCAAAATGCTACTAAAACAAACTTACATATTGCAAAGACTACTTACAACTCTTATGAGGAAATAAAAACAAAGGTTTGTAATTTTATATGTATTAAGGATTTGAGAAAAAATCTTTTATTAGCATTAGCTATCAGTTCTTTGTTATTTTTTAAACTCTTTTACCTGATCTTTTCTTACAGAATCTGTAGTTTCTTTTTGTAAATTATTATAAAAAATATTAATATCAATTCGAGATCCATATTTAATTCCTCATTCTTGGTGATTCTCGCATGTAAAATCAACACTGCTATAATGAATCTTAAAAATTTGTTCTGCAAAACTTTTAATTGATAAAGAATAACTGCAATGTTTGATTAGAATAGGAGAAATAATATCTAGAATACTAAAAAGATGACAAATAAAATCAGACAAAGATTGACTTGGAAATATAAGTCCACGTCTGGATATTATTTTCAGATATTCGTTATTAAAAACATCTTGGTCAGTAGAAACCATTTTTTGACCACAAGATAGACATTTAAATCTTTTTTTCAATTTTTTAGCAATGTAGCCTGCTATAGTAACAGCAATTTCCATGCTATCTTCAGAAAGCTGACACTCAAATATCTCTGAAGACAACAATGCAATATCTTGCATAATGTTTTCTAATGTAGAGTATTCAAATGTTTGATAAATGTTTTTATCCCAGAAATTAATATCTTCCTTTAGAAGACTTCTTACTGCCAAAATCTTTTCACTGATGCAAACTTCTAAAAGACTTACAAGAAGTTGACCACCGCTTATTTGTCTATACTTACTAAAGCGTAGCTCCAAAAGATCACTTTGTAACCATGTAGTAAGTAATGTATAGCTTTCTTCAAGCAAATCATCAATAAGAGATGCAGTTGCACATAATGTTGTGATAAGAGTATGAGAAGTTTGTTTGGTTAAAGTAAAATATTCACACATTGACCAAATTTCAATCCAATTTGCTATTTCTCTATAAAATGTGGGTTTTTTATCTCCTTTTACAGCAGCATTGCTGAGCTGATTGGATGTATTAAACATCTGCTTTGAATTAAGTGTGATAAATAACTTATGAAACAATGATAAAAATTGTGCTGCATCATTTCTTTCAGGAAAATAACTTAGTATTGCAGCTGTGGTTGTTTCATCAAAAATTGCTTATGCAAGGTTAACATTTTGTGTATTGTTTGAGTGTAATAAAACCAGCTGGAAGTTCAACTTCTTCTCTGAAGAAATCAAACGAAAAAGAAGGAAAAACATTTTTTTCCATTCAGCAAGTTATTCCTAACATTTTTTATTAAATGGATTATATCATATAATAGATATGTTTTTAAAACTCCATTATAAGCTGGATGATAAATAAATAGTTTTCCATCTCCAGTATATGATTTATGTAACTCTGAAAATGCATTAACATTGGTAGAATGATTATCTGTAAAAATAGCTCTTACTTTAAAACCTGATTGGTGCAATGCACTCATCAATTTCTTTTTTCAACTATGATCCTATTGTGCAAATTCCAGGTGATGATCTCACAACGTAAGGAATAGCTTTTTGAAGCCCTGCAATCATAAAAACAACAACACCTTTATAAAGATTACTTTCTGAACCTTTGCCAATATAATTCCCACTTTGATATTGGGCTGATTTCTGCAGATACATCCACAAAAAGCACACAATCACTTGATACACAATGTTTTTGTAACAAAACTGTTATAGCTTTATACGCATTTTTATCACCACTTTGGATTTTTCTAAGTAAACTAAAAGATGGTAAAGGTAGTTGTTCTAACAATAACTTATATGACTGTGCTGAAGTGTGACGTAAAATTAGCGCATAACATATAATGGATGCAGAATATGGAGGTCTGCCTTGAGGAGAATAGTATCTAATTTCATTTAACTCTGTCAAAATTGAATTCATATCATTGGCTTTATTTCTAATATAGAAAGGAAAATTTTCTAACATACTACAGTTTGTTAATTTGCAATTACGAAACCACTACGAAACCATTCAGGAAAAGAAATATGATAGCCTTTATATGACAATGAAACATAAAGATCTTTATTTACAGTTATTGACTCAAAAACAGTTGGTATGCCTGATTTTTTTATCAAAACATAGTTTGTAATAAACAACACAATTATGAACTTTTTTAAATGTAAAGCCTGGTGGAGAATGTTGTTCTGTCAAAGAATCAAGATTAATTATTTTATCAACACTTTGAAAATCTTCAAACTCATCTTTTCCTAAATATCTCAAAGTTGGTTCTTTTCGGGGCAACTTTGGAACCCTTAGAGTCGACGATCCACTTATTTTATCGGTTTGAATAGTTGGAACTGGAAGAAGATTCCATTTCAAGGTGCATCTTTTTCCGTAATTAATAAATTAGAAATTTATAATAATTATAAAATTAATAAAATTAAATAGCTGAATATTTTGATGGAACCTTTTCTATTAACAAAGTATGTCCATTGTTCTCGTAAATCAAACTCTTTAGAAAAATGAAATGTTGACTTTTTTAGACCATTAGAGTAACCAGTTTTACAGTTTGTAAAAACACATCTATTAACCATTTTATTACTAAAACAAATCAAAAAAATGTAACACAGTTATTTTTAAATATAAAGTTCACTTACATTTATTATTGGAATTATCTCTACTTATATAACATCGCATAAAAAAGCAGTTCGATATACAGTAATAATAATAGACTGTCTGTGTGTCTATTTCATTACTCCACTCTCTATAGGAATATAATGAAACAGGCAATCAGTCAGAATACATTCACAGAATAATCAGTTCAGAATATATATTACATATTAAATGATTATAAAAGCATAAACCAATGCATGCAAGCAAATATTTATATAGTAATTGTTGCAATATTAATTCAATATTTTATTAAACACCTTTGTATAGTATTCACTGGTAAATATATTGTTATTGTTGTTGTTGTTAATAAACCTTTCATACATAATTTAAAATTTAGAAATAAACCGTAAAAAAACTGGCCTCTTAATTTTTTACAGTAAATGCAACAAATTAGGCCGTATAATAACAGTAGTCCATGAATGTACATACATAAACTGAAGGTTTCAGTTTGGGCAGGCAGCCTAATAACTTGTAGCGTCTGTTTTTTAAATCTTTTTTTTTTTTATTAAGTTTTTAAATCTGAACATAAAGTATGCTTATTATGGACAAGGCATGAAACTTTAAGTTCCATAAATTTTTTTTTTCAATTTTAACATTAAATAACGCTCTATTTTAAAATTTTAAATTAAATTTCTAAATTTGTCTTTTCTATGATTGAGAAATTTGTATTTTTATACAATATTAAACCAATATATACATACATACATATATATATATATATATATATATATATATATATATATATATATATATATATATATATATATATATATATATATATATATATATATATATATATATATATATATATATATATATATATATATATAAACAGAATAGGAGGACATTTAACAGCTCATAAAAATGTAAAACCAGTAAAGATATTTTAAAAGTTCACTTGTTCTTGAAAAGAAAAAAAAAAAATTCTTGTCTGTTTTTATATTTTATAACAAATTAATTAAATTTCAATTTTAATTTTTACAATCAGAATCCTGGATATGCTGGTCGTCAGGAATTACCAGAAAATTTAAAAGTGCAGTTTCGAACAGTTGCTATGATGGTACCTGATCGACAAATTATTATACGTGTAAAACTTGCTTCGTGTGGTTTTATTCAAAATATTGTACTGTCAAGAAAGTTTTTTATGTTATATAATCTATGTGATCAACAGTTATCAAAACAAGTTCATTATGATTTCGGTTTACGAAATATTTTATCAGTGTTGCGAACACTTGGTGCAGCAAAGCGAATCAACCCAAATGTAAATGTTTTTGTGTGTGATTTTATTAATTTAAATTTATTCTAGTGTTTTATAGGCTTTTGTTAATAATTTTAAGTTAAGGTTGTATATTAGCTAATAAAATATATATTTATTTACACACAACAAGTTTTGACAAAGTCTTTATCAAGTGTGAATAATTTGTGTATGAACATAACTATATATTACAATGTTACACATGAGTACATCAATAAAAACAAACAAAAGTGCTAGAAAGCTATTCTAGAAAAAATTGCTAACTTGGTTCCATACAACCACTAATCAGAACATTTTAAAATTTTTAGATGTATAATGATTCCAGCTCAATTCTAGTTAAACAATTGTTGCTTGTGGCTAAATATTCCACATAAAAATGAATAATATTATTTTTGATGTGTTCCGTAATAGAATATTAGAACCATTGTGTGATAATTAATTCTTCTAGTTAACTTATGTCAGATTGTTTTGAAACCAAATTATTCTTATTATTACTTTTAATTTTGAGAAAAAACATTAAAAGTTAATACAATGATATTTTTTCTTTTATGTTTTTTTTCTTTATCTAGCTTGAATAAAGAAAGTATATATAAACCTTAGAAATGTCGTAAAAATAAACAAATTTCAAAAAGAAAAAAAGTTTAGAATCATAGTCTGATGTTTTTTATTTAAAATTATTTACTCTTTCTAAAATTAAATACAAGCCAAATGTAACTAAATAATGGCTAAGTATTTTAAATATTAGTTAGATATAATAATAATAATATTAATAATAATAATAACAATAATAACAACAATAATAACAATAAGGTAAATAATATGTATAAATATAAGTAATAAGTATTATAATTCTAACTTTAACTAAGGAGTTACTAGGTATTGTGAGTAACTAAATGTAGCAGAAGGTGTGACTAAGTAGCTATTGTAAATTGAAATGTAACTAAATAAATGAAATTGAAATGCAACTAAATAAATGAAATTACAAAATTTGCAAGTAATCTCTCATATTTATACATAGTCACTAATATTTGCAAGTAGTTAAATTCTTTTTTTATTGTTAGTTTTTAGTAGTTCCTGTTAAGTATTTTTTAATTTTTATTTAGAGTAGGTGAAAGTGGTGAATGTCAATTATTTTTTTAAATACAAAATACATCATTTTTTTATACAAAATACATTAAATACAAAATACATATTTAAAAATCTAATTGATTTCATTTTTACTTTTATTTTTTATCCTTTTTACTTTCTCTTTTTTATTTTCTATTTAAATATTAAAAAAAAGATATTAAAAACTGAAAAAGATAAAAGTTGGTTTAATTTAGTAAATTAGCTTAGCATGAAGAAAAAAAAATTTTCTTAAAAAAGTACTAAATTTCTAGGATAGCGAAGAAAAGATTCTAATGCAAGTTCTTCGTGATATGAATTTAAGCAAGCTTATTGATGAAGATGAGCCACTATTTATGAGTCTCATTAATGATTTGTTTCCGGGATTTATAGTTGAGAAAGTTGGTTATCCAGAAATTAAAAATGCTATTCAAAAATGTACTTCTGATGCAAAGCTCATTTTCCACTTACCATGGGTAGACAAAATAATTCAGGTTGACTATTTTCTGCTTTTCAATCAATTCCTATAAAAAACTGTTTTATTTATTTTTAAAGTTGTTTTTTTTCAGCTTTATGAAACCCAGCTTGTTCGACATGGAATGATGGTACTTGGACCTTCAGGAGCTGGGAAAACAAGTTGTATACAAATTCTTATGAAATCAATAAGTTTATGTGGCATCCCACATCGTGAAATGAGAATGAATCCAAAAGCTATTACAGCCCCACAAATGTTTGGGCGGTTAGATGCTGCTACAAATGATTGGACTGATGGCATATTTTCTTCTTTGTGGAGAAAAACTTTAAAGTTAAAAAAGGTAGTTTTTTTTTAAATTTATTTTTGTTTATTTAAAACATATTAAAAAAAAAGTTAGTGTTACATCTATATAAATTGTTAATAACAATTAAGAGTGAAAAATATTTAAATAACATAAAAATTAAAAAAATAAAAATATGTCAAGTAAATAGCAAAACATTATAAATATAAAATAAAAGTATATCAAGTAGATAAGACATTAAACAACTAAATGTTTAATTGTTCACATATTCTGAAATGGTTTCAGAGATATATTGTTGCAATAAAATATATAACCACAACAAACTCTATTTGTTGCTTACCAATATAATAAAGAGCCTATACAAAATTATTTATTTTTTACCAAATAACTTTTTGCATATTCCATTATGCAATACTTTAAAAAAACAGAGATATTAAAGTCCTTTTTGCCTATTTGACTTTTAGGGAGATAATGTTTGGATTGTGCTAGATGGTCCTGTTGACACAATATGGATTGAAAATCTCAACTCTGTTTTGGATGACAATAAGACATTAACTTTAGCTAATGGTGATCGTATTCCAATGGCACCATGCTGTAAGATTGTTTTTGAACCCCACAATATTGACAATGCTTCACCTGCTACTGTTTCCAGGTTTAAATATTTTTATTTATTTGATTACTAAAAGTAATAAATTATGAAGTTTCTTGTGTTTAACTTTTTTTTATCTTATTTTATTTAAATTTCTTTATTTTGCTTTACAAAGAAATGGTATGGTCTACATGAGTTCATCAGGTTTAGATTGGAAGCCAGTTCTTAAGGTAAACTTTTTTAAGCTATTATTAGTAAAAGAAAATTTCATTATATGCAGTTTTTGTCTACAAATTTAGGCCTGGTTGAATCAACTTTCACCATTGCAATCAGACATCTTTGAGGCTTTGTTTAATACTCATTTTGCTGATCTTCACTTGTATGTCCAACAAAATCTTGTCTCTAAAATAAAAGTAATATTTTTTAATTTTAAATTAATGTATATATAAATAAAGTTTATGTTTATATATATACATATGTATATATATATATATATATATATATATATATATATATATATATATATATATATATATATATATATATATATACACACACACACATATATACATATACATATATATATATATATAATATATATATATATATATATATATATATATATATATATATATATATATATATATATATATATATATGTATATATTATATATATATGTATACATATATATATATATTTATATATATATATATATATATATATATATATATATATATATATATATATATGTATACATATATATATATATTTATATATATATATATATTTATATATATATATATATATATATATATGTATACATATATATATATATATATATATATATATATATATATATGTATACATATATATATATATATATATGCATACATATATATATATATATGTATATATATATATATATATTTACATATATACGTTTATATATAAACATATATATATACATTTATATATATATATATATTATATATATATATATATGTATATATATATATATATATATATATATATATTATATATATACATATATATATACATTTATATATATATTATATATATACATATATATATATATAGATATATATATATGTATATGTATATATATATATATATATGTATATATATATGTATATATATTTATATATATATGTATATATATATGTATATATATGTGTATATATATATATATATATATATATATATATATATATATATATATATATATATATATATATATATATATATATATATATATATATAATATTATATATATTATATATATATATACATTGTAAGTTTATAGAAAAAGATGTTATTTAAGTTATTGAATATGCATGTTTTTATTATTTTTGTTTTGATTAAGTTTTATTTAACATACTAAGTTAATGCAACAATAAAAGTATTGCATATTAAAAAGTCTTTTCATTTTTAGAAGAAGTAGTTGGAAAGATTAACTTATATTTTATTTTTAAAAAGTTTTTAAATTGAAAAGTTTTATAATTGAAAATATAAACTAAAAATTTATACATTTTTTAAAAACTATTAAAACTCCATAGTTCTTTGTTATTTTTGTTGTTTTTTTTTTACTTTTTTTTAGTATACTTTTTAACGAAATTCTTATACTGGTCATTTGAACTTATTAAGTTTATTTAAAAATAATGTCAAAATAGTAATAAAAAATACATACATACATCAAAATATCAACTTTGGGTTCAACTATCTTGAACCCGAAGTTGATATCTTGAATTTTGTATGTATGATTTTGCATTTTGTTATGTTTAATAACATTTTGTTTTTGATACACCAGTTATTAACTTAGTTGTAAATTTTCTGTGGTATGGTTAAGTGGGCTATCCAACAATGCATGCAAGCATGTCATCAGCAAATTTGTACAGTTTAGTATTGCAGTCAAATATATTGTTTATATCAAGTATAAAAAGAACAGTTCCAAGTGCACTGCCTTGGGTGACTTCAACTTCCACAGGTTGCCATTCTGTTGCTATGCCGTTAGTATAAATTTGCTGATATCTGGTCTGTAGGTACGATGCAACCCAGGAAATAAGCCATTTAGGAAGGTATATTGATTATTTGGTAAGAAGAAGCTTGTGATCAACTACGTCAAAGGCTTTAGCAAAGTCAAAAAATATAGCAATTAAATTTTTCTTTTTGTCTTTAGCAAGATGCCAGTCTTCTATGACACATGTGATTGCATCCATGGTGCTTTTACCTGGTTGGAAGCCATGTTGTTTGTGGTTTTCTAAGATGGTGTGAGTATGGTGGATAATAAATTTGGCGACAACTCATTCTAATGTCTTGCAGAGGTGGGATGTGAGAGAAATTGGACGGAAGTCTGACCAGTTACTTGGGTTTAGTAATTTAGCGACAGGTGTTATGTTTACAAGTTTTCATTGATAAGGCGTAAATGAGTGAGACAAACACTGGTTAAACAGAAAACTTAGAATATTGGAGATTTCAAGACGAACGCATTTGAGTAGTTTTGGGGAGATCTGGTCGGGTCCATGTGATCCTTGTTTTAAGTTTTATTAAAAGATTTGAAATGATGCCTCTAGTAAAAAGTAAGGGTACATTTTGGTGGCTTGATTTAATTATAAAGCAAGATATATCCAGCTGCTTCAATTCATTCCAGACACTGTAAAAACCTTTGTTTAATTCCTTTGCTAAATCTGTAGCAATGAATTAGATTTTTAAGGGTTTTTTAATTTTATTAATTTCATTCCACCAGGTGCTGGTTTTGTTAGTGAGGCCACTATAGAATTGTATTTTGCAGTGCCATATTATTGGGTTAGTAATTTTGCATGTAGTTTTCCATTTCTCAAGATCGCTACTGTAGTACTGATTTTGTCGGATTCGGATCAGTTTCTTAATTGTCATCCATGGTTTATCATTGATAATTTTTGTTGTTTTTTATGTGCTTTGTTTTTGTTTTTGGTGTTGGCACCATTTAAGTCACCAGTTACATATATCAGAGGTTTTTTATCATGTGTATTGCTAGAGATAATATTTTCAATTTGGTGTAGGAGCTGGTAGATTGATGATTTTTGCTTGTTGGCTACCCACTCTGGTATGTATGCCCATGCTACAATGCAGGACGAGTGATACTTTTCAGTTAGACAAAGGTTTAATAATTTTCCTTCAGATTTAAATGGCTGCGCTTTATTGGTAATTTTCCGTGTTATAATAGGATTTGTATATCTCTATTTTTTAATTTCCCACATAAACTTGGAAAGCTCTGCTGAATTTGCTTTGCTTTCATATTGGAATGAGTTTTTGTGTTTGTACCAATGGTCTTTAAAAGTATTCTTTGTTAGTCCAATCTAATTGAATCTGCTATCTTGTGGTGAAGTTTTTATGTTACGGCAGTATACTATATTTTTTTAAAGGCCTCTTTTTGGAATTATGTAACCTTTGTCTAACTGAAAAGTCACATAATAACATCAAAATTGAAATTATTAAAAAAATGAGCTTGTATCAAAATGTCGCCATGAAAATAAATTTTTTACAAACAACTTTAATGTCATCAAAGCGGACACTGCATAGTATTTTTTGTAATTAATTTTTTTGTCGTTATTTATCAAAACAATTTATATATATATATATATATATATATATATATATATATATATATATATATATATATATATATATATATATATATATATATATAGACACACACTCATATTTTTTACTGTTATATTATACTAATATTTAAAAAATGAATTATTAGAAATTAAATGAATAAGAGCCATTGCAATAGTTATATTTGTGTAGATTCTGGAACACAATGAGATAAACCAAGCAATTAATATTCTTATTGGATTAATGCCCAAAGAAGATAGCCAGCAAATTGATAAAGCGTATTTAAACAGGCTCTTTGTGTTTTCTATAATGTGGAGTTTGGGAGCTGTACTTGAGCTGATTGACAGAAAAAAGGCATATAAATTTTTTACCTTTTTTTTTAGTTTTAATATATTATAAAATAGTTTTAATAAATGTATATTTCTTAATAGTTAGAAGAATTTATTTATGAAAATTATTCCTCTGTGCTTGACCTCCCACCTGTAAAAGAAGAGGAAACCATGTTTGAATACTTTATTGATAATGATGGTTCTTGGAAGCATTGGAATCAAGAGGTGAACGTCTTTATATTTGTTGCTTAATAAATAAGTATAAATAGTTTTTAGGCTAAGCAGAGAAATCATGTCAAAATAACAGCTGCTATGTCATTGAAAAAAATCTCCAGAACTAATGCTGTTTTCACACAGACCTCAATTTTTAATTGCTTTTTATGTGAAATATATAGGCGGTATAACAAAATCACAAGACACGTAAAACTTTTTGGAAACAAAATATTAAATTTTATTTAAAAAAAAAATAACTTGTTCAATTTTTGAAAGGATGGTTTCATTTAAGTTTAGGGAAATTATTTCAGCGTGTTTAAGGCTTTTCAAAGGCTTTTTAAAATTAAATCTTTTTCAGCATTGTTTTTTTTTATTTTTTTATTAATTTTTTTTTTCAAAAAATGTGTCTCATAGTGTATGCAATCCAGGGGGCTCTGAACTTTTTAATCATACCATAATCTCAGTTTTGAGATAAATAATTTCATTGATATATTTGTGTTGAGTATTTAGTTCATTTGTTTATAACAATTTATATTTAAATAGTTTATATATTAATAATGTTATTATTAATATATTATAGTAGTTTTTTATGTATGTTAGTTTACTATTTATTTGTCATTTTTATGTTTTTTGTTTGAAAGTTTATTATATAATAGTTGTTGTTTGTTCATTGTCTGTATAATGTTTATATTGTTTATAAATTTTTCTTATATCTTAGGTTAAAGAGTTCACATTACCATTTGATTCATCTCTTCAGTTTTCTTCTATACTTGTACCAACTGTTGATAATGCAAGAACTCATTTTTTAATAGATATCATTGCAAGACAAGGAAAGGTAGTTAAAAATATATATAAAAATGCTATAATTATTTTATTTTTTTCTTCATCTTTTTCAATATTGCTTTAATTGCTATTATTTTTTTTAAGTTGTTTCAAATTGACTCTTTTTTTTCTTTAGTTGACTTCTTTGTTGTTCACAATTACTTTCCTTTACAATGTTGTATCTGTAGTTCTCCTTCTTTACCTGTAACTAAAATATTTTTTTAGACATTCTATTTTATTATGACTCATGAAATACCAATCTGTATAAAGTAATCTGTATAAAGTTGAATCATTTTTCTTCTGCTAGATTTTGTCATTGATAATGATGCCAGATTTCAATATAAGACATCAATGTTTATGACATTAGAAAAGATTTAACAGATTTGATAATCATTTTGTCATTTACAAAGGAACAATAGCAATTGATTAGGGAGAAGGTGTGATACCAGTGAAGTGCTATGTTACATTTGTCAAGAGCATGTACACATCAAAAATGTGTCCAAAAAGCTAATGTTATGAGTAAGTGTTTGTACTAGCTCTTTATATAAACAATCAGTTGTAGTTACACGTGTTACACAAACAATGTAGTTTTACCTACAATATGCTTAGACAGCAGTGTCCCTCTGGATGATTTATCATCTCTGGATATACCTATTGTATCATTTTTAAAGGAGACATTAAAGATGGTTTTTTAATTGCCTAACTAAATATGCTTTGATCAAATGTTTGAAGAAGGTGATCAAAAAAAGATGTCAGTGTGGTAACTGTGAATAGACAATAAAATGGTGCAAAGGTGCAAGTCAAACTCGAATTACCATGCCTAATGGGAATAAAGAATGCGTGAAAATATTTTTAGTTGGTTTTAAACTTCTGGGTTTTTATTTTTTAATAGATATAAATTGAATAGTGGCTCTTGGTGGAGTCTCCATTTCTGCATGTGGCATTTATTTTATGGGAAAAAAGAACACAGGTTTACTTTGTCTGGAAAATGATAAGGAAAAAAATGCGATATGAAAATAATGATTTCACAGCTTTTTTTAAAAAGAATAATTGCGAGAAAATAAAATGGCCCAACTCTAAGTTCTAGTAAAGAATATCTAAACTCTTGTCTAATATTTCTTTGCTTATAAATTTTTTTTAATTATTATTCTCAATTCAAATAAAATTTGTTAAAAATGAAGATGTAGTTTTAAAATGAAAATGTAGTTTTGGAGAACAGACAGTTAAATTAAACAATTTCAATTAAATTCCAAGATCAGTGACCAGGCCTATATCGTTTTATAGTAAAAATATGAATTTTCCAGTTTATGTATGGTTGCGTACAGATCATTTCATGTTAAAAAAATGACAGGTCCTCTGACAAATACATGAGATAAAAAAAACTTAAATGTAATTATGTTGATAAATGGTGACAATATTGTCAACAGAATTTAGAATGACAATCCTACAAAGTTAGTTAAGAATATCACGGATAATAAGCCAACACTTTGCAATGATGCTAGTTCATTTGTACTAGGACTAGTTTATAATTAAAAACAATTATTTATTTAGAAAAGATGACACAATACATATAAGCAGGTTGGAACTTGACACAGTAATAAAAGAACTAAACATAGGCCTTAATTAGAAAATGGATATTTTGTATATTTACACTGATTTGAAAATAGTATTTCATTGAGTCACCAGTCCACTTACTTGATAATCCAGATTGAGAACTAAAGCTTCAAATGATATGCTGATAAGAAGGCGACTTTAGACTATCAGTAATATTGTGGACAAGTACCAACTCAGTTTGTTGATACAACGTCATTCCAAAAGATAGTTGTATGTTCTATGCTGCACCTGCAAATAAAATGCAAAATACTAGTAAGATAAGTGAAAAGATAAATAATAAATTTATTTTGGTGATAAAGTATATGTGAAGCCCTCGGATAGCTGATCCAACACTCTATACAAGGCTGGAACATCTCAGGTTTATCTTTGAGAAAATAGAAGCAAAATGTGCTAACACATTTAAAACTGAGACTTTTAAAAGTTGATGTCAATTTAGGTGAATACTCAGATAATGACGAAGAACTGTATATTACGCTGCCAGAAAATGAAACAAACAGGATGACGATATTGCAAAGAAACATCCAAGAAGATATAATGTAGAAGAATTAATATGTACTTAACTATTCAGAGATATAAAAATAAATATCTTGCAATAATAATTAAGTTTAAAATAACAGAGTTGCAATAATGATTAAATTTAAATGAATAAACTGAGTTTTATTTTAGTTGCAATGTTTTTATTTAGTTGCAAACTTTTATATTGTGCATTAATGCCAATGACTCTTAGAGAAATTCAACATAATAAGTTATAATTGCAAAATTAGCTAATGACTAAATTTTTTTATTTTATCATTTTCTCGCTTTGTTTTTATATACATTTTTATTATAAAAAATCTACCAAATAAAAAAAGTTTAGGTTCTAATAGTATTCTCACATTTCTTCTCAAACTTGTTTCCTATATCATCTCTAAGCTTTTCTGCAAAATGATAAATAGGTCATTTAAAAAAAGAATTTTTCCTGATGTGTTTAAAATAGCTAAAGTTATTCTACTTTATAAAAAGTGCTTTCTAATGGACCACACTAATTATTGTCCAATTTTGATTCATTCAATAGTAGGCAAAATATTTGAAAAAGCTATGCATAACAGACTATATAATTTTCTATATAAGTATCAATATCGTTATAAACACCAATATGGGTTTTTTTCAACAAGCATTCCACAACTCATGCACTTATTGAAATTACTGAGGCTATCAAAAAAGCTCTCAACAATAAACTTTTTGCTTGTGGTGTGTTTGTTGACCTACAGAGAGCATTTGACACTGTTGATGATTCTATCTTCTTAAGTAAAGTAGAAATAGATGAATTGCTCTCCAATAGTTTAATTCATGTCTTTGTGATAGATTTCCATTTTTCTCTATTAATGGTAATACATCTTTAGTAAATTGTACTACAGGTGTACCTCAAGGCTCTTTATTCGCGCCATTGCTTTTCCTTATTTTTATTAATGATTTTAGTTTATTGCTAAAATATGCAACTTCCTATCATTTTGCTGATGACATCAACTTGTTTGTAATCAACAAATCGTTAAAAAATATAAACAAATACATTAATCATAATCAATCTGATTGAATGACTTTGGTCACAGTCACTAAATACTAGTAAAACTAGTATTTAGTGATTGTGTGACCACTGTAGTCACTAAATACTAGTAAAACTAGTATTTAGTGATTGTGTGACCACTGTAGTCACTAAATACTAGTGAAATTATCATATTTAAATCAAGGTAATATCTAAATTTCAGACAAAGTTGTCAAAAATCAATCTGGTTATTGTGTATCTTGGAATCAAAATTGGTTCAAATTTATCTTTTTTACATCACCTAAAGAACTTAGCAATAAAACTATGTAGATCAAACAGGATGTTAGCTAAAATTCTTCATTATGTTAATCTTGAAATACTTACCAATATATACTATGCCATTTTTAGATCACATCTTAGATACGCATGTCAGGTTTGAGAACAAATCCACTCCCAAGAATTTTAAGATTATCCAACTTACAAAATAATGCTTTAAAAATAATATATTTTTAACACTATCATTTTAACCCTAATCATCTTTCAAATTTCTATCAAATCTCAATGGAATTGAGAATAAATTTGAAACAAAAATTAATGATCTTGTTCAGCTATCAAATTATCAATTTGTCTTTCATCATTAACAAAAATACCTATTTTTATCAGCAGATTAAACATTTTTATACTGTAAGAGAAAGGTGTTGTTGTTCAACTTTAATCTTCTAATAACTATAATCTTCATGTACAAAATCAATCATCTGTAAAATATGGTCCAAAGTACATTAAATACCAAAGTATAAAACCTTGGAACAGTCTTCCTTTGTCATTAAAATCAATTAAGTCACTAATTTTAAACACTGCCTTTTAAACAATTTTTTTAGAAATATATTATTTCTAAAACCTATGATATATTTTTAATTTTTTTTTTTTTTCCAACATCTTCACTTCCAACAAGGCTGCAAGCAACCACTTTTAGATTACTGGAAGAGAAAAGTTGTTTATAAAGCAAGATAACAATTGATAGACAACTTAAAAGGCTGCAAAGTATATGAATCAGGAAAACAAGATGAAGGAAGCGAATTTAAAAGGACTGATGTTCAAGGAAAAAAACTAGATGAATAAAAATTTTTCAAATCCTTAGGAACAGTTACAGTAAAATGAAGAGTAACATGAGAATAAATTTTAGTAGATGGCACAAGAGACGCAAGCTCTTTAGAGCAGTGCCCATTATATTATTTATATAAAAGAGAAAGAGAAGCAACATTACGATCATGCGAAAGCCCCATGCTGTAGCAGAAATGAGATCCTTTTCAAGTTCCCTTCAAGCAATCAGAGAGTGTTGGCTACTTATCAAGACAAGAATAAATGGTAGTATCAATGGTAGTAACAATGTCACCTTAGATGTGAGAATATCTGGAAGATCATTAATGTAAATTTAAAAAAGTATAAGGCGAAGGATGGAACCTTGAGAAACTTCTGAAGTTACAGTATATGAAGAAGAGTGTTGTCCATTGAGGATAAATTTTATACTACAGTTGGTAAGGAAGGATTCAATAATTTTAAAGATGTTACCTGTACACCATAAGCTTTCTTCTTATGGTCAAACTTTATTAAAAGCTTTTAAAATGTTGAGAGAGATAGCCTTAGCCTCTCCAGTTGTGGGCCTTAACGCCAGCAGAGTCACTGACACTAGAGCCAAGCCATTCAGTGTGATGAGCATTAAAGTCACCAACAAAGACAATATAGGCTGAAGTATAAAGAGAAAGGGCTTGGTCAATTTGATCAGAAATAATGTCAAAGAGAGTGCAGTTTTGAGATAATGGAGAGCGATATAGAATAAAGAGAAAGCTGTAGAGTGAAGTGGTGCTAAATGAAAGCACATAAAAGAATGGTGAAATGGATCAATTATTATGAATGTAGTACCCAGGCCAAGCATGTGACTATTGGAGTTTTTATGAATTAAAGGAAGATAACCATCAACACTAAGATCACAAGATGAGACAGCTGAACTCAAATTAGTCTCACAAAGAGCAAGTAGGTCTGGTGAACTTTGCAAGAGTTAAGACTCAACAAAAGAAAACCATCGTCATCACTAAATGATGACGATGGTTTTTTGTGTTTTATAGTTTTTTGTACTTTAGTCATTTTTAAACTGGTTAAAGAACTTGACTCAAAGCACAGATAGTACTCAGTACACTATTTAATAGTCCAAGCAATTTTTTTTTTTTTTTTAATTTGTCGTTATTATTACTGCTCTCTTATTATACCTATATTTTCTTATTAACTTTATTATTGTTTTTATTATTATTTTTATTTTTCCATTTTTTTAAATATTTATACTATTTATTGTTATTGTTGTTGTTGTTATTGTTATTGTTGTTTTAATATTATTATTGTTATTATTATTATTATTATTATTATTATTACTAAAATTATTATTATTAATATTATTACTTTCTCCTGATTCTTTTTCTTTATAGTTCTCTTTCTCTTTTTTTTTTCTACAATTAATAATTAATAATTTAATATTTCTACAATTCATATTTAACATATTTTCAATGAAAAATAGCAGTCATCAAATATTTCTAACTGGAGTATAGCGTTTAAAAAATCATTGCATATCTTTCATTTTTTTATTTTTTAGTTGTAAAAAATCACACGAAAAAAAATATCACGTATAGAAATGAGAATGCCCTATTGATTTTGTGTCACTTCTCATTTAGTTTAGTCACATCTTTTAGATTAAATGGTTACTTCATTGTAAATGGTTACTTCATGTTTTCATTTTGGTTTTCCTTTTCTAATTCATACTCATTTTGCTTTATTTTAAATCTTTGGTTATTTTACTTTTTGTCTTTTTTCATTTTCTTTTTTTTTGTTTGTTATAAGTCTATCATATTTTTTATTTTTATTATTGCTTTTAAAAGTCTAACAGCATTTTTATTACCTTAAAAGTCCCTCAACCTTATATTACTTCCAAATGTCAAATAAATTATGTTAACTATTCTGGTTTTTATATTGTTGTTCATCTGACAGTCACAATTTTTTGAATTTTTTTTTTTTCACAAATTTATTTTTAGGCAGTTCTTCTTATTGGTGAACAAGGCACTGCAAAAACTGTTATTTTGAAAAACTTTTGTAATCAATATAATCCTGATGAGCATATGTATAAAGTAATGAACTTCTCTTCTGCGACACTACCACTGCTTTTTCAGGTGTTTTTATTTAATACATTTTTTTTAATAATTAACTTTAAAATTAGGTTTCACTGCAAAATTAACAATTTAAAATTTATTAATTTAAGAAAAAATCAAATAGTGTTAAGGAACCACAAACTTTTTTTCAAGATGAGATAATACAAAAAATTGTTTAATTTATATAAATAAAACAAATATTTATATAAATATTCAACATATAAATAGAATATTTCAATGATGCAATATCTTTTTTTTCCAATTTTGTTTGAAAATTTGAAAAAAAAATGATGATAATTTTTAATTTAATGAGTTTTATGAGTTGTTTATTTTGAAAGTGACATAAATCACTTTGTTTTTAAACAGAGATTTTTAAAGGTTTGTATTTTAACATATACCGTTATACCATTAACTAGCAAAACTTCTTTCCAAATTATCTCAATAATTTTCAACACAATTGATTTAAATTATTTCACAAATGAAGAGATACTATTAGATTGTAATCATTGTTGTCAATAACTTGATTTTTTTGAAAAGGTGATTTATGCCAATTTCTAAATAAACAGCTCACATGAAAAGTTACCATGATATCATTTTTTAATTTAAATAACATTATAAAAGCATCAAAACTCTTTAAAATTTGTTACCACCAAGTTGGCCCTCCTTGTGCAAATCTGTTTTGCTGATTATGAATGAGTGTTTTTATTGTGATGCAATTACTAGAAAGGTTACTAGTCAGAGATTACATGCTTCTTCTATCCATACCCACAATTTAATTGAGGGGTTTATTTCTCCTAGGTAAGTTGCCTAAATCATAGTGAAGGAGCCTCATTTGTCCCATATGAAGCAGGTTATACTAAATTTTATGTCACCACTAACAGAGTGACTTGGCCCAATTATACATCTATGTATATTTTTTTTTATTATTTTTGTTTTTAGTTTTTTATCTATTAAAAAAAATAGTTTATATAAATATTAGACATATTCAATGTATATATTCAAAGTTAATAAAAATAAAGCTTAAATTTCAATGGCAAAAAGTCATTTTGCAGGTTAATTGGTAGTTATTATTAACCATGGTAGTTAATATTAACCATGTTTGTTTTATTTTTAATATCAAAAACCAATGCTTTATTTTATAGAGATTAATTGAAAGTTATGTAGATAAACGTGTTGGAAATACATATGGACCATCTGCAGGTCGAAAAATGACAGTGTTTATTGATGACATAAACATGCCTGTTGTAAATGAATGGGGAGATCAAGTTTGTTTTGTTTCTTTTTCTTTTTATATAGAATATAGTTAAAACATTTTCTATTTTGAATTTAATTTTAACTGTATTAATTTTTACACATTCTTTTTAAAACATTTATATATTTTTAATATTTAATAAATTTAAATTACTGTGGGTTTAAATTTTCACAGTACTAGTATGTTCTATTAAAAAACACTTATTTCTAGAATAAGGCCTCGCTCTATTCTATTAACTTTTCATTGGTGCTTATTGGCAACTTTAAATATTTTCAAATAAATTTAATAACGCCATAATAATTTATTAAGTTTGAATTTTACTGCTCTAAGACTGATAAGACTAAAACAACTGTTTAAATTAAAAACCTTTTATACTTTGTATATTTCATATAAATAATCATTATATTTTATGTTTCATTTTTTTATTGCAGAAACGTTTTTTTGGTTCAGTTTTTTTTTTTTTACCCAAATCTTTTTTAAATAAGTTTTAAGTTAAAAACAAATATGAATCCTGAATCCTTGTTGTTTTTGAATTCTTCTCTGAAATTTAATTCCGCTTCTTTTGAGATCTTGAATGGTGTACTTTTGAAAAACTTTTAATATTTTTAGAGAGTTTAATTATAAAATTTTGGCTTAATTTCTAAAGAGATAAAAGTTTTGGAAAAATTTAACAGATTTACTGGTGGAAACCAACGGAAAATGTTAGGAATATGAACAGGTTTTTTTAAAAAAAAATAAGTGATACCCAGATAATTATTTTTAAAATAGATATCAAATACAGACATTTTTATGGTGAAGAAAAAAAAAAAATTAAAAAAGTTTTAATTTTGTTTACAATAAATCTCCTTCATATTTAGATACTGCCTGCCCAAACTCTTCAGTTAATTTATGTTGATATATGTACATTCTTCTTGTCCGAACCCTTCAGTTAATAATGTTGATGTTAATGTTGATATATGTACATACTTCCTGCCCAAACCCTTCAGTTGATTTATGTTGATGTGTACAACATTACATTTCATGCTTGTCTAAATCCACAGTAATAAAAAGTATATATAATTTTATTATAAACTTATTTACTAAACAAATTTAGATTACTAATGAAATTGTTCGCCAACTCATGGAATGCAAAGGAATGTATAGTATAGATAAACCAGGCGATTTTATGAACATTTCTGATATTCAATTTGTAGCGGCTATGGTTCTTCCAGGAGGAGGCAGAAATGACATACCTGAGCGCTTAAAGCGCCATTTTAGCATATTCAATTGTACACTTCCTTCAAATGCTTCGATAGACAAAATCTTTCAGACTATTAGTTGTCACTACTTTTCTAAGGAGAAAGGATTTTCAAAAGAAATTCAAGATCTTGCATATGTACTTGTGAAGTCTACAAGAAAACTTTGGCAATTTACAAAACAAAATTTATTAGCTTCTCCAGCAAAGTTTCATTATATTTTTAACTTAAGAGACCTTTCACGAATATGGCAGGTAGGTTTTAATTTTGAATTTGTTTTTATATATATATATATATATATATATATATATATATATATTCATATATATATATACTATATATATATATATATATATATATATATATATATATATATATATATATATATATATATATATATATATATATATATATATCAACCGTTGAAGTTAGAAAAAATAAGGTTGGCAATAATTTGCCAACCTTAATCTGTTGGAGGTCTGCAAAGGTAGAGTTGTAGAGGTAAACAAATTAACATGGTTAATTTGTTTGTTATTTAAAAATTTTACTTTTACTATTATTATTATTTTTTTTTTTTGTACTTTTTTAAAAATTTATTTAAAGTTTTTTTTAATTTATCTTAGGAATTCACTAATTAATTATATGCTGACTAATTATATAACTAAGAATGTTGATGTCTATATAGTAGTAAATGTTTTAAAAATTAAAGATAACAACAAATATAAAATAAAAATTTCCACACAATGCTACAAAGAAACTTTACTTATGAAACTTTTAATTAAAATATGATTAAAAAATATATATATTTTAATTTTTCATCGTTCAAGAATGTTATGAATGCCTATTTGCATTTAAAAGTTTCTATTGTATAAATGTAATAACTGATTAAATATATATATATATATATATATATATATATATATATATATATATATATATATATATATATATATATATATATATATATATATATATATATATATATACAGTGCTTCCAGAAAGTATTAGTGCACTCAAAATTTTTTTATTATAGACAACTTCAAATCAGTATAAATTGCAAAGTAATTTTAATTTTGAACTAGTTTTTTTTTTAAATGAAAGGTAAAACCAATTAAATTTAATTATAATGTCAAATATTGTCAACCTGCTTGTTTTTTTTATGAGTTAATTAGAAGTTTAATGATTACTCGGAAAAATGTCTGAAATTAAGCGTGCAAAAGTATTAGCGCACTCATTTAAAATGTATTTGCACACTCGTTTAATTCCTTTGAGAAAAACTTTCTTGGTTAATTTTTGTTAGAAACTCTCTGCTGAATAATAATAGTCAATAAAAATGTAAGAAGAATAAATTGAAGTGGCATTTAAATATCATTTGAAATACAGTTAGTTAATACTTTAAAATTGCAACAACAAAAATATGGGTTTAAGGAGCATAACAATTGAAACAAAGTGGCAAGTTGTTGGCCTGAACAAAAGTGGTCTCAGCAATCAAGAAATCGGACGTCAACTTGAAATCAGTGAATGCAGCGTTAGAACAACGCTCAAAAACTATAATGAGTTTGGAACAGTCAAAGACAAGAGTCTCTCTGGTCGTCCCAAAAAAATGTCAGAAAGGGACGAAAATAAAGCAATTATGCTTGCTAGACGCAACCCAAACATAAGCATAGCCGAAATTGCCTCAGACCTGAATACAGCTTTGGGTGCACATCAAGTAAGCCGATCAACAATTAGCAAGCTTATGAAGAAAAAACATCTCAATTCATACCTTGCAACAAAGAAGCCACTATTAAGTATCAAAGACCGTCTCAAGCGAAGAAAATGGTGCAAAGAGAGAGCTGCATGGACTGTAGAGCAATGGAGAAAGGTAATTTTCTCAGACAAGTCAAATTTTGAACTTATTAATCGCAGGAAAAGGGTTGTCGTGAGGAGATACAAAAACGAAAAATATAATCCTCGTTTTATCATGTCAAGAGTTCAAAGAGGAGGAGGTTCAATTAGCATTTGGGGCTGCATTGCTGGATCTAGCAATGGACTGGCGCATCTTTACACTGATTGCCTTAATCAACATCAATATAGAGAGATATTAGAAGGTTATTTAAAGCCATCAATGGACGTTTTCAAGACAAACTCCACCTGGCAATTTCAACAAGATAACGCTTCTTGCCACACAGCACGCTCAATAAAGCAATACATGGAAAAAAAATGGTTTTATCTAATGCCTTGGCCCACTCGCTCACCAGGTTTAAATCCTATTGAGAATCTTTGGAGTTGGATGGACTGCAAATTACAAAAAAGCAAGCCCACTAACTTGGTGCAGCTCAAAACGCAGATGCAAGAGTTGTGGAATACCGTGCCACAAGAATTAATCAGAAAACTTATAGATTCTATGCTGCGCAGTCTTAGCATGCCTTAAAAACAAAGGTGGTCACATAAAATATTAAACTTTCTTACCATCTTTGAAAAACTGTAAGCTAATACTTTTGCACACTTTTTTAATATTGTTTTTATCACTCTTGTTGTATTCTAATTAAGTTCAAGATAATAATAAAGAAATATCCTTTATATATTTGACAATTAGTATTTCTGCTTTATTTTATGAATAAGTAAAAAAAAAATTATCACTTAGCCTTTTATTGTTTTCGAATTACACTCATTTGAAGTTCCCTTAGGTAAAAAAAATATGAGTGCGCTAATACTTTCTGGAAGCACTGTATATATATATATATATATATATATATATATATATATATATATATATATATATATATATATATATATATATATATATATATATATATATATATATATATATATATATATATATATAATCTGTATTGTGTTTGTCTCTATCTATGAAAGTGAAATGTAACAGCCAGTTTTTTTTCATCCTTTTATTGAAAATTTTAAATATAAAAATAAAATATTCATAAAATACTGTGTTGATCTATAACAGTGTAATATCTACTTTAGCATTTTGTTGAATTTACTTTTATTTTTTATTGACTTTCATACAATATTTTTATTTATTTATATAAAATTTCTCACTTTTGATTTTATTACATGAAATATAGTTTTTATAAAACATTGCTTTTTTTACAACTAGATGGGTTTTTTTTGACTCTTGCTCTTATTTTGGCTTTTGATTTTTTTTTTTTTTTTGATGATAATAGGGACCTCTCAAATGTTTTAAATGTCTTGAGCTGCCACTGAAAATAATTTTTTGATGATAATAAGGACCTCTCAAATGTTTTAAATGTCTTGAGCAACCACTGAAAATAATTTTTTGATGATAATAAGGACCTCTCAAATTTTTTAAATGTCTTTAGACATGACCATGACCTTGCGATGAATGACCACTGAAAATAATTTTTGTAATCCTTAAAAATCATTTTGTCATACAGAACATATAAAAAATGTTTATTTTTAAGGGTATGTTAAGCATTGATGCTTCTACTGCAAAGAATAAACAAATTTTTTTAAATTTATGGAAACATGAATGTTGTCGTGTCATCTCCGACAGATTCTTTGTGAAGAGTGATGTTGAATGGTTTGAGAATTTAATTACAAGTATTGTTAAGGAAGATTTTGATACTGAGTGTGATATTACTAGTGCCTTGTTGAAAAATGAGCCTTATTTTGTGACCTTTATGAAAGGTAAATTTTTATAAGTTAATGTTATATAATATTATCTATCTTTTATAATGTAACTGACAAATTTTTGAAATAATGTTTATCAACTACTATGGTTAAAGTTTTATGGTGTGAAAACTTATATTTAAATTTAATAGGAGAGATTGGCTCTGCACACGCTGAAAGTGTATATGAACCATTGGAATCAATTGACAGTGTTAAGTTTCAATTGGACAAGTATCTTAAAATGTATAATGAGATAGTGAGAGGATCAGAGTTAGACTTAGTCTTCTTCAAGGTTATTTTGTTGTTTTATTTTTTTATTACTATAATTAAAGAGAAATAAAAAGGAAATTATAAATTATTAGGTGAACAAATAATTTTTGTAATGAGAGACAAAAAAATGATGTTTTTCATATCCTTTGATATATACTACTTTTTTTGTTTTTTATGTTTGTACTTTTTATATATTTATTTTTTTGTAACATGTGTAACATATAAATAGCTTTTTTTTTATATTGTGTTTAAATAAAATGGTATTGAATAGGTAATTTTGGGAAAATATTAATAAAAATATAAAGTTAAAACAATTAAAATTTTAAAACTAATATTAAATGTTCAATTCAAATCACAACAAACAGTTCTAACAACAATGTATGTTAAAAATAATAATTCAATTAATAAAAATTCAAAACATTTCAGTTATTGTCATTAATCATCAATGAATTTGTAATTAATGATTGTTAATTTAAAAAGTTGATAACCTATTAAGACCTATTAAGAGCATTGTTATAGAAAATAGTTTGTTACATATTGTTGTTATATATTATTTATTATTAGTATATTATTTTTACTGATATGTTCAAAGTTTTACTTTATAATAAGTATCAAACATTTTTTCAAGAGGAGGAGTTTCCCAATAGAGTTTTTCTAGCCACTTAGTAAATACTAAACAAAATATTTAAAACTAATATATAGAGTTTATAAAAAATATTTTAATTTTGTTTAAAAACAAACAAACAAAAAAAATGCTGCGTATACGCTGACACATTAAGACACTTTCAAGGTGTTCTTTTTTTTTGTTGTTGATGCTTTATATCTCATAATACGCAATTTAGAGTTTGAGAAATTTATATATTTTTTTAGGATGCTATGGTTCATTTAATCAAGATATCTCGGATATTAAAAACTCCTCGTGGTAATGCTCTCTTAGTTGGAGTTGGTGGGTCAGGCAAACAATCATTGACTCGATTAGCCTCATTTATTGCTGGTTATTCTACATTTCAGATTACTTTAACCAGGTTTTAATTTTCACATGTTGCAGATAATTTATTTTTTTGTTCAACTAAAAATTTTCCTTCAAAACTTTTAAATGAATTACATGATTTAAATGTCAATAATTACTTAAAAGTTTCATTATTTATTCAGTATCATTATCAATATTAATTTGAAAAATAATTTTTCTTAAATGAATTTGTTTTTATAAGTATCTTAAAGTATTGTTGGATTTACATGGGTATACTTACTTGGACATACTTACATATACACTCTTCTGAACATTTTTGGAAGCATATGATTTACTAGATATATATGGCGTGATGCTATCTGTAACCGACTTGTTATTTATCTCAGAACCATGATTATGGCTCTATATAATTCAACTGATTCTTCATATGAATTATATAGATTCTAATTTTGTTAATTTTTTTTTTTTTCAAAAAAATCTTTTTGTATATGGTTTGTTCCACTTTCAACTTACATATTACTTGTAACAACTTTATGAAAAATATCTTGTTTCTATAAATATTTTTAATCTTACTTTTAGCTTTTTTTATTTTCAGATCAACAGTATTTATAGAATTTTTGTCAGTAGTAGGTTAAAATCCAGACAGATTCTTTTTTAATGATCATTTTTTATACTTTGCTTTGCTCATTTTGAACAAACAAATGTATCAGTAGTCTTACTAGCATCAGCTTTAGGTTTCTAAAGTGTGGGACTGTAAATCTTTGGTATTTTATGTTACAATAATTTTAAGAGGTATAAAGTCAAATAAGAGTTTTGTCACATCCCAAATTTTAAATAGAAGGCAACGAAATGAAGGCTACAACGAAATGAAGGTACCAGTTATTGAGTTATTATATTTAATGACTTTTATCTTCAACCGTGTAGATCATACAACACACCTAACCTCATTGATGACTTAAGAAAGTTGTACAGAATTGCTGGTCAACAAGGGAAAGGAGTTACATTTATCTTTACAGATAATGAAATAAAAGATGAAGTGTTTTTAGAGTACATCAACAGTGTGTTAGCTTCAGGAGAGGTTGGTTTTAATTTGATTCAAACTTAGTAAAAAATTTTAAATAACAAACTGAAGATAACATTAATAATTATTTTTTAAATGCTTGCATTTTTTTTTTTTTTTAATTTTTTCTTGGTGTTAGTTTTGTCTTTTTTTTTTTTTGTATTTTTTTATTTATTTTTATTTTGTAATATCATTGTAGATTTCTAACTTATTTCCTCAAGACGAAATCAATGAGATCACAGATGAGCTGATTCCAGTTATGAAACAAGAGTATCCACGACGACCACCAACTCTTGAAAACTTGTATGATTATTTTATTACCAGAGCCAAGAACAATTTACATGTTGTATTATGCTTTTCTCCGGTGAGTTGAAAAAAATTTTATTACTCTGCTCTTGTAGAGTCAGTTAGGTCCTACAAAAATTTTGATGACTTTTTCATACATTTTTTGATAATTTTTGTTTTACCACAAAAAAAATTTTCTAATTTAATAATCTTTTGAATGATTTAAACTTTATTTGTTTTCCATAAACTTTATTATTTAAACTTTTAAGAATTGCAATGAAAAACTTTCTTCTAATAAACAATTTACAGAATAATAAACAGTTTTAGATAATCTTTATTTAAAAACCCCTTTTAGAAATGCGATAAAAAATATTTTAAACAATCAAATTAATAAGCAATTAAACAAATTTTAAATTGAATTGTGGTTTTAACATCTTTATTCAAAACATTAAATTAAAAAAAAAAAATTTTATTATATTAACTTTATTATTACCATTTTATTTTTATTTTACAGGAAAATTGTAGTTCTTTTGATATTTTCATGATTTTTTTTTTTAATAAAGAAAAGTAAAGTATATAATCAACATAAAGTAAATTAAAAATTCCACAAACGGTTCAAGCATATCCAGCTTCAAATAGTTCAGTTCATGCATTTAATTCATGGCAAAAATATTATTTAACCCTTTGAGTCTTAACTTATATTATGCGCATTAATAGTATTTGATACTTTGAGTCTTCACTTTCTGAACTATTTAAATAGCTTTAAGTAACTTCATTAGTAAAAGTTTTTAATAGCTTTTATGTGTCTATATCAATACTCAATTGAGAAAAAAAGTGGCTACTTAAACTTTTTTCTGTTTACACATAAAAAAAAAATTATAGTAAGTTTAAAAAAAACAGTTTTCTTTAATTAACAATTTTAATTTTATTATTTTAATTAGTTGCAGCTAATTTAAATGAGCTTTAACTTAGTTGAACCTTATTTTAATTTGAAATAAATTAGTTGAAGCTAATTTAAATGAACTAAAAAATGAGTTGAAGTTAATTTAAATGAGCTATAAATATGTTGAGGCTAATTTAAATGTGCTATAAACAAGAGAATTTAAGTTGTCATTAAACAATTTTAACAATTTTTAACAATTTTTTGTTAGGTTGGGGATAAGTTTCGAAACCGAGCCCTTAAGTTTCCAGGTTTATTGAGTGGTTGTACAATCAATTGGTTTTCACCATGGCCAACAGATGCGTTGATTGCGGTTTCTAATCATTTTCTATTGAAGTACAATGTTGTTAGCTCTCTTGATATTGTTAAACCCATTGTTACCACTATGGGTGCTTTTCATGTGCGACATTTTTTAGTTATTTGAACCATTAATATTTTTTGCATACTTTATGTTATATATTTTTTGTATTTTACAATATAATTTTTTGCATTAAAAAGTGAAACAAAACAATACTTTTGAAGAATGTAAATAGATTTATTCTTTAGAGTGTTGTTGATGAAACTTGCTTAAATTATTTCGAAAGATTTCGGCGGCAAGCTCACGTTACTCCAAAGTCTTACCTATCATTTATTTCAGGCTTTAAACTTGTATACTTAGAAAAGCAAAAAGAAATCACTATGCTGTCAAATAGAATTAAAACTGGTTTAGAAAAACTTGATGGAGCATCAAAAGCAGTTGTAGAGTTATCTCAACAACTTGATTCCAAGGAAAAAGATATAATAATTGCATCTAAAAAAGCTGATAGTGTGTTGAAGGTTTTGTGTGTTTTATTTTTTTAATGCTCTTTTTTGTTATTTTTTAAATAATATATCCATTATTTAATAATTGCTTAGGTTTTTCAAACTTCATATTATCAAAATTATTTTTAATAAAATTGGATTTTGTTAGGAAGTGACTGAGACTGCTCAAGCTGCAGAGAAAGTAAAATCAGCCGTATCTATAGTAAAAGATAAGGCACAACTAATTTTTGATGCAATATCGGTGTGATTTTTTTTTAGTTTATATTTTTTGTTTAATTTTTTTATTTGTTTGTTATAACACTGTTTTAGTTTGTTTTTATTTTAGTATAATTTAAATATTTAATTAGCATTTATTTTTAGATTTTTGTTTGCAATACTATCTGTATTGTATTTATTTAAATAATTTTAAAAGTTAAAAAGTTGGTCCTTTTTTTATTTTTAGACAGATAAGTTATTTGCAGAAAACAAACTTAAAGTTGCACAACCTGCATTAGATGAAGCTGAGGCTGCACTGAATACAATTAAACCTGCTCATATATCGAACATACGTAAACTACTTAAGCCACCGCATTTAATCATGCGTATCATGGACTGTATTCTAATTTTGTTTAATCACAAAATGGATCCAGTTGCTATAGATTTTGAAAAAAACTGTGTTCGACCTTCATGGTCAGAATCGTTGAGGATGATGAGTCAAGCTGGATTTTTACAGTCTTTGTTATCATTTCAAAAGGTTTTGTTTTTTTCTTTTTAGTTATTATAAAAAAATAATTCTAGGTTTAAATATCGTATTCAAAATTTTATACTTTTTCTCAAATAAATTTCTTCACCAGGATTCAATAAATGGAGAAATGGTGGAGTTAATGGAGCCTTATTTGGCTGCAGAAGATTATAATTTGGATGCAGCAAAAAAGGCATGTGGTGATGTTGCTGGTTTACTGTCATGGACTATTGCTATGTCATATTTCTATGGAATTAATAAAGAAGTGCTTCCTTTAAAAGCAAATCTTGTGGTTCAATTAGCAAGATTAGAAACAGCTCAAAAAGATCTTGCTTGTGCAGAAGCTGAGTTAAACACTAAACAGCATGAGCTAGATGTTGCTCAAAAAAGATTTGATGATGCAATGAACGAGAAACAGGTGCACTATTAATAATTTTTTGTATAAACTTAAGTGTTATGAATTTTATGTTTATTAATTCATGTTTTAGATGCTTCTTGATGATGCAGATTTATGTCGTTTACGAATGGCTAATGCAAAAGCTTTGATAGATGGGTTAGGTGGTGAAAAACACAGGTGGACAGAGCAAAGCAAAAGATATGATGAACAAATTCAAAGGTTGGATTTCCAGTTTTAATAAGGGTTATTTTTTTTCTTAATCATTTTTTAATAATTATATTTTTAATAATATTCGTAATATTTGTTTGTAATATTTGCTTTGTTGTTCATCAATAAAAAATGTTTTAAAGAGTTTTAACTTTTTAAATATGTTGTTGAGTTTCATGTTAATATATATATATTTTTTAATCTAATTCAGTCCCACTGTAAAGTAGGGACTTACTAGAAAACTGAAAAATAGAGTTAAAGAACAAGGAAAGTGTTGACAGAAGATTTGAAAGTTTGTTGAAAAATATGAAGATAAGAGAGAGTTCCGAAGGGTTTATAAAGTTTTTAAAGCATGAAAGAACAGTAAAAGGATTTGACTTTGCCAAATGAAGTTGAGCAAGAATGAGTTTTTCCTTGATGGAACTAGAGATGATAGCTCAATTGAGCAGCAACCATGATTGTAGCAAATAGAAAGATGCAATCTTACAACAATGGAAGGGAAGCTCAAGCTTGGCAAATAAAGCAACAACAATCTTGTTTAGAAGGGAAAAGAGTGTCATTAAAAGAACTAGCTAAAATATGGCAACAGTATTTCACAAAAGGACAAATAAGAAATTTGTAGAGATAGAGAATGGAATCACGAGTAAAATAATAGATAAAGAGAACTTCAGCAGATGCTAACTTTGCAATCAATTATATATATATGTTATATATTATATATGTTATATATGTTTATATATGTTATATATTATATATGTTATATATGTTTATATATGTTATATATGTTTTCCATGAGAGGTTAGTAGTGAATGCTAATCTAAGAAGACATAAAGAAAAGAACTTCTAAAAAAACATAAAGAGAGGGTTCAGCGAGAAAGTTTAAGTTGTAAATCAACTTGCAATTGCTTTGCAATTTAGTCATTCTGAATTACTGAATTAACAACTTCAATTTTACATTTTTCCCTTTTTTTTTAAAAAAAGTGTTTTTTGTTTTGTTTTGTTTTCAACATGTTCACTTCCAACAAGGCTGCAAGCAACCACTATTAGAGTTGGAAGTTACTATAAGAGAAAAAATAAAGTTTATAGAGCAAGATAACAATTGGCAGACGATTCAAATTATATGAATTATATTGCAAATTAAATGAATTAGGAAAACAAGATGATGGAAGCAAATCCCAAAGAACTGATGTTCGAGGAAAAAAACTAGATAAATAAGAATTTTTCAAATCCTTAGGAACAGTCACAGTAAAATGACAAGTAACATGAGAATGAATTTTAGTAGATGGCGCAAGAGATGCTAGCTTTTTAGAGCAGTCCATTAAAGTATTTATAGAAAAGAGAAAGAGAAGCAGCATTACGACAATGTGATAATGGTTGGCTGCAAGAGCAGGTCCAACTATGTTTATAATGCATTTTTCCACCTTGTCTAAAAGAGAAAGGGCATCATTGGAAGATCCGCCCCAGATATGGCAACAGTATTCCTTACAAGGACAAATTTGAGATTTATGGAGATAAAGAATAGAATCCAGAGTAAGAAAGTGGCGAGCACGATAAGGCAAAGTAACCTTAGCAGATGCTAATTTTCCAATGAATTTGATATATGGTTTCCAAGAAAGATTGGAAGTAAGAGTTAGTCCTAGAAGATGAAGGGTAGATGTCTCATAGATTAAATTACTGTTCATAAATATAGGAAGATCTAGATTATTGCAATAATGATCAGCTGAAATAAATCTTGAAATGAGTCTTATCTGAGTTAAAGTTCACCAGCCACTGCAAGCCCCATGTTGTAGCAAAAGTGAGATCCTTTTCAAGCTCAAACGCTCCCTCCAAGCAATCAGAGAGTATTGGCTTCTTATCGAGACAAGAATAAATGGTAGTATCATCAGCGAACAATGCCACCTTAGATGTGAGAATATCCGGAAGATCGTTAATGTAATATAAAAGGAGTATAGGACTAAGGGTAGATCCTTGAGTAACCCCTGATGAAGTTACAGGATATTAAGAAGAGTGCTGTCCATCAAGGACAACTTTAGCACTATGATTAGTAAGGAAGGATTCAATAACCTTTAAGATGTTACCTGATACAGAGAAGACCAGCATGCCAAACTTTATCAAAAGCTTCAGAAATGTCAAGAGTGGTAGCCTTAACCTCTCTTCTTCTATCTAATGCATGATAAAACCTATTTGTTATTACTATTAGCAAATCAGCTGTAGAACAAGAAGATCAAATTCTATATTGATAATCAGAAAGTAAGTTATTAGGTTCAAAATGAGAGGTTAAGTGTTTGTTAATTAAAAACTCAAAAGCCTTGCTTATGATAGGAAGAAGACTAGTGGGACCGTAGTTAGACAAGTCAGATCGCTCTCCAGAGTTTTTGAAAATAGGGATAACAGATGCCGCCTTCCAGCAGGCGGAAAAACTAGGTTCTGATAAGCACTTGTTAAATAGTTTTAAAAGTATAGGCGACAGCTCTGGAGAACACTTCTGCAAGACTATAACAAGTATGTTGTCCGGACCACAAGCGGTAGAAGAGTCTAAGCAGGAAATCACTATCAATACAGAAGCTGGAGTGATAAAAATGTCAAGCAACGGATCAACCTGTTTGTCAGCTGTATCAGGTAGAACGCAATTAGTGGAATAAAGAGATAATATTGATGAAAAGTTCTTAGCAAATAATTCAGTTTTGTTGTACATAATTTTGTTGTCAATAATTTATTGTATTTATGTTGGTTACATTGTTCATATGTATATTATATTGTTTTAATGTGCATTGTTTTGAGTTAGCTAATTCAATGTATAATTAAAATTAGGTTAGTGGGTGATGTATTGTTAGCTACTGCTTTTCTGTCATACTCTGGTCCATTTAATCAAGAGTTTCGAAAAGTTCTTATATCATTATGGAAAAAGGAAATGAGGATAAATATGATAACTTTTAATGAGGTATTGTTAAATAATTTTTGTCTTTTTTATTTAATATTCCATTTTTTTAAATTAATAATATTAATGATTCTCTATTAGGACCTAAGTTTGGTTACTTTTTTAACTGATGCAGCATCAATAAATGAGTGGAGCTTGCAGGGATTACCCAATGATGAATTATCACTTCAAAATGGAATTATTGTTTCAAAGGCATCTCGTTACCCTTTACTGATTGATCCACAAGTATTTTTCTCTTTGTTTTTTTTAATCAAAAAAAACTTTTAGTATTGTTATACATCTCTTTGATTACATATTACATTTTTGTTTTGTAAAAGGCTTATGAGATGTTTTAGTACTCTGAGTTGCCAAATAAATGGGGGGCATAGTGTTATATTAAGAGACTATTCAGGTTTTTGATCTGAAAGCATTTTAGAAAATAAGCAAAGAAAAAGCTGCAAAATTAATTGAGAAAGGGGAAAGGGGGTTTAAAAAAGGTCTAAATAGGTGAGCAATAAAGTTAAAAATTAATAAAGCAGGATGATGAAGAGGCACCTAAGAGTACAAAAACTTAATCTTGTTTTTGCATTACTATATTTCAAGGGACAAGGCAAAGCGTGGATAAAGAATAAAGAAAAAACCAATGACTTGTGTATAACTTCATTAAATCACAAGTATTTTAGAAGTCATCTTGAAGATGCATTGTCATTAGGTAAACCATTGCTCTTAGAGGATGTTAAAGAGGAACTAGATCCTGTTTTAGATAATGTTCTTGAGCAGAATTATATAAAATCAGGAAGAGGTTTTAAGGTAAATTTGCTTCAATTTTTTATTTTTTTTTATTTAATTAAGAAATTAGCCTTTCAAATAATATGATTTAATATATATTAAAATAATTAAAAAAAAAAATTATTTATAGGAGTGATTTATGTTTAAGGTACGGTTAGGTGATAAAGAGGTTGATGTTATGCAAGGCTTTAGGCTATATTTGACTACAAAACTTCCAAATCCATTATATACACCAGAAGTTAGTGCAAAGACTTCCATTATTGATTTTACTGTCACAATAAAAGGTTTAGAAGACCAGTTATTGGGGCGGGTTATTCTTAAAGAGAAGCAGGTATAGCTTTTTGTTTAAATTTTAAATGGTTATATTTGAAATACAAACCTTGGTTCTTAAGTCATAGCATTAACTTTTAGGAACTAGAACGTGAGCGTTTAAACCTTATAAAAGAAGTTGCAATCAACAATACAAAAATGAATGATTTAGAAGATAATTTATTGCATCGGCTTACAAGCACAAAAGGTTCTTTAGTTGATGATGACACATTAATTGCAGTACTTCAAACTACCAAACAAATGTCTGAAGAAATTAGTGAGAAACTTTCCAGTGCTAAAGAAACTGAATTAAAGATTAACATTGCACTAGAAGAATACAGACCAGGTTTATATTTGTCTCTAAATTTATGTAAATAAATTTTTTAGTTTTTATAAAATTTTAATTTTTAAAAATAAAAGATGTTAATTATAAATTTAAAGTTTGTTAGCCTAACAAAATTTATTTGGGTGACAAATTTTATGTGGTTATAGTTAAAGTTGTAGAGCGCTTTGTAAAAAGAAATTCTGAATTTCATACCCTCTCACATTTCTGTTTGTACTATGCTAAACTTGTTTTTCCATGCAGTGACAAGGTTTGCGTTTTGGATTTATAAGAAGGAAGGTATAACAGTAATAAAAAATGAATAAATAAAAGAAAAAAACAAGTAAAATTCCTTAGTGTATATATATATATATATATATATATATATATATATATATATATATATATATATATATACATTAAAATTAAAATTAAAAAATTATTATTTGTATTAGGAGAATTCGTATTGTTTGATGTTTTCTTATTAATATATATACATATATATATATATATATATATATATATATATATATATATATATATATATATATATATATATACATACAGAGAGAGAGAAAGAGAGAAAGAGAGAGAGATAGAGAGAGAGAGAGAGAGAGAGAGAGAGAGAGAGAGAGAGAGAGAGAGAGAGAGAGAGAGAGAGAGTAGCCCTCTTAACATTGAGGAGGTAAATACAGTAAAGCATATAAAGAAAAACAAAATATTTGAGTGTTTTGTTTTTGTTTTGTTTTTTTACTGTGTTTATCTCCACAATCATTTTTAACAACTCATGGCTATTTTATTTTAAGTGGCAACACGTGGAAGTATTCTTTACTTTTTGGTTGTGGAAATGTCTTTTGTCAACAACATGTATCAAACATCTCTTCGACAATTTCTTCGCATTTTTGATCGCGCTTTAGAAAAATCACCAAAATCACCTATCCTTCTGAAGCGAATTAACAGTATCACTGAGTTTCTTACATATGAAGTGTTTATTTATATGATGAGAGGATTTTTTGAAGAGCATAAATTTCTTTTTACATTGTTGTTGGCATTGAAAATTGATCTACACAGTGGAAAGATTAAACAAGAAGAGTTTGACATTTTCATAAAAGGTTTTTATTTTTTTATTTTGTATTTTTTTAAATCAAAATTGATAAAGATTAATAATAAATGAAACATAATAAAATTTAGGAGGAGCTGCATTGGACTTGAACATTGTTCAACCAAAGCCAAAAAAATGGATTCAAGATGTAGCTTGGTTAAACTTAGTATCACTTAGCAAGTTAACACAGTTTTTACAAATTCTTGTTCAGGTTAGTTTTATCAGTTTCATATATTTTCAAATTTCAAATTTTTTAAATAGAATTACCAAATTCCATTGTGTTTATCATTTTATAGTTTTAGTTAGTTCATGATATTTTAAAATCTAGTTTTTTTTTTACCTCAAACAACTCAAACTTTCTTATGACAAGTTAAAAAATTGCATTTTGATTTTTACTAATGAACTTGATTTCTGAAGGAACTTAGTATAAATAAAACCTAAGAATAAAAAACGTACTTGTGTTTGGTTACAATTGAAGTATTTTTAAAGCATGTTAACTATATAATTATTTTTTTCTTTAATTGTTAGTTTATCTTTATTTTAATGCTTGCCTTAGTATTTCATTGTTTTGATTTTTTCCTGATTTTTATTTATTTTTATTTTGGAGATACTAACTGTAATTTTTGGAGATAATAACTGTGGTTTTGTCATTAGCAATTTTAGAGGATTGATTTAATATCTTTATATAATTTAATCCAATAACTAAACAATTTTGAATACATGCTGTACAAGTAATTTTGAATACATGCTGTACAAGTAATTTAGCTATAATTTTTGCTGCTAAAATAAAATGCTAAAATATCATTTGTCTTATATAAAAAATCTTTTTTTCCTTTTTCATGCAACTGATATAATAAGTAAAGGTGATGAGCTAATTTTACTCAGGTTATTAAAATTGTATTCAAAAATGAAACCTTTATCAATAAAATAGTTTTAAACACATGGTTCAATCAATAGGAAAAAAAAAACATTAAAAAATCATTGTTCATTTTGTTTATATGTTTACATTACATGTTGTTACTTTATTTCTGTTTTATTTATTTTAATATTTGTTTAATCTTTAAAAAAGGTTTCCAACAATGATAAAAATTGGAAACTCTGGTTTGATAACTTAGCACCAGAAGATTCTGTTATACCAGACGGGTACAATGAAGCTTTAGATGATTTTCGTAAACTTTTGTTAATCAGAGCTTGGTGTCCTGATCGCACAATTAACCAGGCTAGAAAGTATATTGCATCTACCATTGGTGTAAAGGTATTATTGATACGCCTTAATGATATTGACAACATACTGAAATATATACTTGTGTTTGTGTGTGTATATATATAATATATATACACACACACACACACACACACACACACACACACACACACACACACACACACACACACACACACTCACACTCACACACACACACACACACAAACACAATGTTTTATAATATATAATACAATTTGGATTATGCAATGTGTATATCTTGAATGCACAAATATGATTTTTATAACCCAAGAAAAACTTTTTTAATGTTTTTTTACAACTATAATAATAGTTAAAAACACATAACAAATACTTTTCAAGATTGATTTGTTTTTAGTATGTTGAAGGTATTCTTATGAATTTGGATGGAACATTGGAAGAGAGTAATCCATTAACTCCTATGATCTGTTTGCTATCTATGGGTTCAGATCCTACTGCAGCAATTGAGTCTCTTTCTAAACGCAAGCATCTAAGTAAAAATATTGATTTTGTTTTTTTAGAGTGGCATATATCTAACACTTTGAATAAAAAAAATCTCAATAAAAAAATATGGATTTTTTAGGTTGTCGTAGTATATCTATGGGGCAAGGGCAAGAAGTACATGCACGGCGATTACTTCAACAATGTATAACTGAAGGTGGATGGGTTTTACTACAGAATTGTCACTTAGGACTTAACTTTATGGACGAGTTGTACGATATGGTATCTGAATTTTTATTAACTAAGCAGTTTTATACAGTATTTATTGCATCATTTTATTCTTTGCTATACTAATTTTATTAGTTAACTACGCTGGAATCTGCGCATGAAAACTTTAGACTTTGGATGACAACAGAAGTTCATCCTAAATTTCCAATCAATTTGTTGCAGATCTCAATTAAATTTACTAATGAACCACCCTCTGGTATTAAAGATGGATTAAAAAGAACTTATGTTGGAATGACACAGGTTTATATTGCTTTTAGTTCTTTATTTTTCTATTTGTTTATTTTCAATATATATTTTCATTATCATTTATTTACTTTTTATATTGCATACAATTTTGTGTATGGTATTTTATATAGTATGTGTATAGATTGTTTTCCTGTGTATGTATTGTTTTTTTATGATTATATCTTTTTTTAAATAGGATCAGTTAGATATTGTAAGTCTTTATCAGTGGAAACCATTGTTGTATGCTACAGCTTTTCTTCATAGTGTTGTCCAAGAGAGACGAAAGTTTGGACCATTAGGCTGGAACATTCCTTATGAGTTTAATATGTCTGATTTGTCTTCCAGTCTTCAGTTTGTTCAGAATCATCTTGATGAACTAGATTTTGCAAAAGTAAGTTTTTAAATTTCTTTTTAACTTATTTTGGTAAATCTTGGGTTAAACTTCTTTTTAACTACTTTTCATAAGGGTGTGTCGTGGCCAACTTTGTGTTACATGCTTGGCGAGGTCAATTATGGTGGACGTGTTACTGACGAGTATGACAAACGCCTTCTCAACACTTTTTGCCTTGAATGGTTTAATGAAAATTTGTTTAATGACAAGTTTGAGTTTCACCATGGGTACGGATTACCAAAATGTGAACAGTTAACCGACATTCTTATTTACATTCAAAATTTACCTGCTGTGGACACTCCTGAGGTTGTTTTTTTTTTCTCTTAATAAAGTTAATGTTAAACCAAAAGTTAATGTTAAAACAGAGACAGTGTTCAAAATAGTATTAATTCTTTTTTTAATTTTAACTATTGGCATTTTTACCAATAAAAATGTCATAGGTAATTCTGGTTTTGATAAGTTTGAAAATGCAGAAATAATTTATGTTTAAATTTTTTTTTTTCTTTTTGTTTAGGTTTTTGGCTTACATCCCAATGCAGATATAACTTATCAAACTAAAGCGGCTGTTGATGTTTTAAATACAATCCTAAATGTTCAGCCTAAAGATAAAATAAGTTCATTGGGAGAGACAAAAGAATCATCGGTCTACCGCATTGCAGAGGATATGTTAAAAAAATTACCATCAGACTACATACCACATGAAGTATATATATACATATCTATTATATATATATATATAATATAATATAATATATTTTATATATATATATATATATATATATATATATATATATATATATATATATATATATATATATGTAAATTTGTTTGTGTATTCTATAAATAGAGTGCTCAATGTTCTTAAAGAACAGAGCAATAATAATGTGTGTGTGTGCCTATAAGCTTTTTTTTTTTTGTTAATTTTTTTAAAATTATTATCGTCGTAGGTTAGAACACGCTTACAAAAAATGGGACAGTTTCTTCCTATGATTATATTCCTTCGTCAAGAACTTGCGTGTATGCAACGCATTATAACAGTTGTTCGACACACATTGAATGACCTGCTTTTGGCCATTGATGGAACAATCATTATGTCAAATGATTTGAGAGATGCTTTGGATAAAATTTATAATGCTCGAGTTCCATTGTCTTGGCAAAAAGTATTTTTATTAGTATATATAAACAGTATAACAGTATAATATTACAATACTTTGTTACCAGTTATTATTATAATTTATCAATTATTTTTTCAGATATCTTGGCCGTCCTCTACGTTAGGGTTTTGGTTTACCGAGTTAATTGAAAGAAACCAGCAGTTCTCAACATGGCTGTTTCAGGGACGCCCTAACCTTTTTTGGATGACTGGCTTTTTCAATCCTCAGGTGCGTTTTTTAAATATTATTCATAAGTTGAAAATGAATCGGAAAATTTTTTTTTTTCAATTTACGATATCTAATTAATAAATATGATTTAAGCTAATGATGTTACATAACAAACATAACATTTCATATAGACTTTAATAAGACCTTAAATTTTTAAGGGTTTTGTGACAGCAATGCGACAGGAAATAACGCGTGCCCACAAAGGTTGGTCACTTGATACAGTTGTTCTTGCCAATGAGGTTACCAGACTATTTAAGGAAGATATAACATCGCCACCAACTGAAGGTGTTTATATATATGGCTTGTACCTGGACGGGTGTAGTTGGGACCGAAGAAATTTTCGTTTAATTGAATCGCAATCAAAAATGTTGTTTACGCCACTGCCTGTTGTACATCTATTTGCTTCAAATGCTGCTATTGTTAAAGACGTCCGCTTCTATTTGTGTCCAGTTTACAAGACTCCACAGCGAACCGATTTAACGTACATTTTTTCATTGAATCTCAAGACAAATATTAATCCAAATCATTGGATTTTAAGGGGTGTTGCTCTTCTGTGTGATGTCAAAGGATAGTATTTTACATAGCTAATTATAAGTTATTAGTTTGTAAGTAGCTAGTTTTATTTAGCATATAAATCATAAATCTAATTTTATAATAAATTTAGCATAAGTTATATTTTTTTATTTAGTAAGAGTATAATAAATTATATTTTTCAGTTGTATTTATATTGTAATATATTTTATACTAATTCCATGTAAATATTTTTAACTAAACGTGTAAACTCGTAAAATTCATAAAATAAAACGCAAGCTCGTAAAATTTAGACTTTATTCACACACATGCACACATACACATGCATAGTTTTGTATGAAATATTTTTATATACTGAAGTTTAATCTAAAAGCAATTACAACATGAATCCACACACACACGCACACACACTTACATAGTTTTGCATGAAAATAATTTTTCCAGTTAAAGTATAAAATCTAAAGATTTTCTTTTAATTAACAGCTTGGCCATACCAAATCCCTCAATGTGTGTTCGCTCACCTCGCCTATTTTTAAATAACTCAGTCGGTGCACGTACTTTATCATTTTTATCGTTATTTAAAAAAAACAAATATGTTCCTGCATTTAATTTGATGGTTGTTTATTTTTGGGACAACGAAGCTTTATACTGGCGAGGCATTGGTATATTATAAGAGGTCGTGTTCATGTCTCTCCGGAAACTTAACGGAATTAGTCGAAGTTTTGTTTTTTTAAATAGAAAAGATGTTATTTTTGTTAAGAAAAAATAAATCAATAGGAAACAAAAATTTAATTTACCTAATATTTTTTAGATTAAACTTTTTTTTTGACTTATTCTTCATTGAGCCTAACGGGAAGAACTGGACTCGTTGTGTATCTTTTCAAAAGGTTCATATTTCGTTGTGAAAAAAATTGTTCGGTTTTTTTTCAATTGATTTACTTTTACTAATGTTTAAACTTAATAATGTTTTCAGTTCTATATGCTTTAACGGTGCTAAATTTTTAGTTTTATATGCTTTAACAGTGCTGTGTTTTCAGTTTTATATGCTTTAATAGTGTTGTGTTTTTAGTTTTATATGCCATTTATGTTCCAACTCAAAGCCATATCTCCTCGTTACATATTCAATGTTGTTGGACCAGAGAAGGTAAAAATGTGTTTTTCCCAACTGCAAGCTTAATGCAGTTAAACTAACTAAAGCAAAATGCGACTAACTTTGATCCCCACCACGTCCCCTGGTAGTACCACGCTCCCTGCGCAGCGGCCTTGTTTGTCATGGTTCGTGATTCGGAAATATAGTTTTGTAAGAGGGTTGTAAACACAATTAAAGTAGCCTCCTCGACTGTAGTGCTCTTCATGGCCTTGGGGAGGTGAATTAACATTAAAAAAATGTTTACGAATACTGGCTGCTCAGTTAATATTGTCTAACACTTTAAAACGTAATCGATCATGGGTTTCAAAGTGAAGCTTATTTTCGGAAGGGTATTATTTCTAGTATACTTATTACAATTCCAACTTTGTTTTTTTTTTGTTGTTGTTGTTCTTATTTATTTTTTAATAACTTTTACTGTTAGAAAACTTAATTAGTTGAGATAAATGAAAAGATAAAGTTATTAGTTGAGATAATGAAAAGTAAAGATATATGAAATATGGAAGAAGGTACAGTTTTCAACAATGTCAAAAAATATCTAATGTCACGATAATTTTCAAACACTTATATTTGTTTTTTATAAACATTTTTTTATATTTTTATTATAATTTTAAGTGACTTAGTACTAACATTTAAACTTAAGTAGTCGTTGATCATAAAAAGTTTTATTAATTTCATAATTACATATAAATTTGTTTTAATTTCAAATAAAGGTCATTTCCATCGTATTTCTTCATGTTTTCATAATATTGAACTGATTTTAAATCATTTTTTTTATCAACCACTTTAATTATTGATGAAAGTCTTAAATAAAGTTTCACTCAATTGAGTAATTTCATTTACTTTTTCGCTGTGTTTTTTTTGCTCAAGAACCATATGCGCATCATATTCACCAAGAGTATTTTTTGTTTGAATCTTGCTAGCATTATCTAAAAAAATATGTTTTTTGTTAGAGTAACAACATTGCTACCGATGTTGCGACAAAATAATAGTCCAAATAACATTGCTGGTTTTCAACTCTTCAAAAAATAACATTGCAGGTTGCAACTCTCTAACAAATAACATTGCAGGTTTCATCTCTTCAACAAATAACATTCAGGTTTCAACTTTTCAACAAATAACATTTCTGGTTTTCAACTCTCCAACAAATAACATTGCAGGTTTTAACTCCCCAACAAATAACATTGCAGGTTTCAACTCCCAAACAAATTGCTACCAATTTTTACAACAAGTTTGCAATCAAAGCTTTTTAAAAAGTTACCCCCTATTGGCTCCTTTGCATTTTCTTTGCGAATCCAAAAGTTAATATTGTTTTCTTCATTACCTAACGACGTCATAAAATACGGAAGCTTAAACCCTAAAAACAATAATTTTATTAACTCGTTAAAGTAAAAGCGTCAATACAAAGATTTCAAAAGACTTGGAAAAAATTCAATACTAACTAAAAATCTAAATTTTAGTTTTTGACATACTTTGATCTTCTCTGGTTAAGATTACTCTCCTTGATGGCGGTAAAACTTTATTAAGTTTGTCATTAATTTTCTCAGTATTTTCTAAAATATAGAGAAACGATATAAGTTTTAAGTGTAAACTAAATATTACGCGGGTATGCATTTTATATCACTTACTATGCTATTGTTATACATACAAATGAATTTGATATTTGATTAAATTAGGTAACTATATAATGGGCACCAAATGGCTATCAAACTTAGACTTGAAATATCGTGTAATTAAAAAAAAGTTTACCAGAATTGACACTGGTTGTAGAAGTAATAACGCCCCAATAGAGAGCTGTATTAAATATTTGTTCAGGTGACAACTTTATTAAATTTTCAGCCATATGCATCTCATTTTGAAAACTTGATGGAAAAATCTTTTTAGCGACTTCTTGTACAACACTTCTAAATAGAGAAACTTAACTTAAATAACTTTAAAAAAAAATTGTTGTTATCATTTATTTTATATATTATAATAATATTTTAAATTAAAAGCTATTAATTTGTTATCTTGCCACAAAAAATTAAATGCTTAAAATAATAAATTACTTGCGTATCTCTTCCTTTCTCCGCCGCAGTTGAGGTGATATTTGTTTTTGAATTTTTTTAAAGAGAATCTTTTTTTTATTATTGTCAAAAACTTGGTCATCCGCAATGTCAAACACCTTTTTCATAGAATCAATGTCTCGACTATCTTTTAATACAAAAAACTCTTGCAAAATAATCGGAGATTCTAAAAAAGCATATACACTAGGGTGTCCCAAAAAAAAAAATTTCCTTTAGTTTTGTGTGTAGTTTTGTCCGTTAAAAGTGAAAATAAAAAGATATTTGGAAAATTATAAAGTTTGACACCCCCGCCCTTCTTTTAAAGTTTTTACCCCTCTGCCGCCCATTTTTTCAAAATTATTTACTTTTAAACTGTGACTTTAGGCTAAATATTAGGTAACCAAAAAAGTTCGTGCGGTTTTTGGTAATTGAATTGTTTTTAGCATTTTTTACAACACCCACATCGCACAAGGCAAGTAGCTTTGTTGCGTAATAGAACGCGTGTGTCACGCGCAGTTGCTGCATATATAGTGTAGGCTTGTAACGAGCTTACAGGAAAGGTTTTGTGTAAAGAAAGGATGGCAACCCAACCAACGATTATTCGATTTTGCTTACTTTACGAGTTCAAACTTGGAAGGAATACAACACAAGCGGCCAAAAACATCTGCACAGCATTTGGAGAAGGTACAGTAAGTGAACGCACAGCACAGAAGTGGTTTCAGCGATTCTCTTCGGGAGATGAGTCCATCGAAGACCTGCCGCGTTCTGGACGCCCATTGTTGGTTGATGAGGATGAATTGAAGGACGCTGTCGAGTCTGACTCCAGCCAAACTTGCCAAGAACTTGCAGTGAGGTTTGCTGTGAGTGTTGAAACCATCCGCCTGCATGCGATTGGGAAAGCGTGGAAGCTGAGTCGGTGGGTTCCGCACAAATTGTCGATCGACAACAAGAAGCAACGGCTTACGATATGCACATCACTCTTATCACGCCACAATGTTGAGCCTTTTCTTGATCGTTTATTGACATGCGACGAAAAATGGATTGTGTACAACAATACCAAGCGTTCCTACCATTGGTTGTCCCCCGATGACCACATCCCAAAGACACCCAAGCCCAATCTCCACGAGCGGAAGGTTTTGCTCTGCATTTGGTGGACTACAGCTGGTGTGGTGCATTACGAGCTGCTCCCAACAGGCCAAACCATTACTGGACTGGTCTACTCAGCACAGCTGCAACGAGTTCACGACCTGTTGCTTGTAAAGCAGCCTGCACTGGTGCACAGGAGAGGAGTTCTGCTTCTCCACGACAACGCGAGACCGCACACCGCTCGCGTGACTCAGGACAAGCTCCAAAGCCTTGATTGGGAGAGTTTGCCTCATCCACCATACTCTTCAGACCTCTCCCCTACTGATTTCCATTTTTTCCTTTCCCTGGGAAATCATTTAAAAGGACAGCAGTTCCGAGACCAGGACGCGGTTGAAATGGAGTTGAAAGCTTTTATAGACTCAAAGGACCGAGAATTTTTTAGAAGTGGAATAAATAAGCTTGTTTTACGTTGGGAAAAGGTTTTAGATGCTAATGGTGACTATTTTGATGAATAAATGTACTTACTTTTGTCGTTTTGTGTGTTTTTATTATATACGGAAAAACCGCACGAACTTTTTTGGTTACCTGATATATAAATGTATTATTGCAATTAAATATGTTTTGTATCAATATTGATCACTATTATAATTCTAAACTATGTATCATAGCTAATATCAGTAAATATAATTTGTTTCAATTCAATGATTCTCAAAAATTATTAAATAATATTAATCGTAATGTTTGAGATGAGAAAATTTTTCATATCATTTTGGTTACAAATGCGACGTCGCCAACAACCAAAAAATAACGTTGGTTCAACGTTGTATTTTAAGTCGGCATTGCGTAATGTTTTACGTTGATTCAACGCTGTACTTTACGTTGGCACAACGTTGTATTTTACGTTGGCACAACGTTGTATTTTACGTTGGCAAAACGTTGTATTTTACAATGGCAAAACGTTGTATTTTAAGTTGATTCAACGTTGTATTTTACGTTTGCACAACTTTATATTTGCCTTTTATCGGAACTGAATTAATTCATTTTATGTTAAGCATATACATTTAAACATAAAATATTATACATTTATACGCGTGTATTGTATATATGTTTAAATACGTGTATTGTGCATATGTATATTGTGTATATGTATAAATGTATTTGTACATACATACATATGTATAAATGTATTTGTACATACATACATACGTATTTCCGCCATTTTGATGCTGAATTAATATTGCTTATTACATATATTTATTCTTATTATGTTGCATCTGATTAAACAGACATTTTTCGTGTTTGCTTTGCTTGTGGCTTGATATTTCATTACATAAAAAAGAGAAAAATATATAAGCAAATATATTTCCATGATGAACTGAAATATCTAAATGAAAAATAATTCTCATAAATTATACAAATGAATATTTGTATATCCGCCTTTTCTCCATGCAAACGCAACGTTAATCCACTGTATAAAATCCAACGTTGTTCCAATGTATGTATATACATCAAATCAACGAAGGGTTAATAACATTGGATCAACGTTGGGTTTAGATCGTAAAAAAAATCAAGTTTTTGCGATGTTTTTACATACATTGGATCAACGTTAATTTATATATATTGAATCAACGTTGGGTTATATACAGTGGATCAACGTTGGGTTTAGATCGTAAAAACAATCAACTTTTTGCAATGTTTTTACATACATTAATTCAGCGTTGGTTAATACATATTAAATCAACGTTGGTTTAATAACATTGAGTCAACGTTGGGTTTACATCGTAAAAACAATCAATTTTTTGCGATGTTTTTACATACAGTATCGGACAAAACGAGTGCAACCAAATAATGGAAATTTAGTTTCTTTATATAAAAGTGCTGCATTTTTTCAATTTAGAGAAATAACTATGTAACTGTTTAGAGACAAAGTTCTTCAAGTTTTATTCATCACAAAGTTCATTATTTGTACACGAAAATTAATAAATTAATCAAAAGTATTAAAAAAAGTTGATTTCCTTCTGGATAAAACAAGTGCAACTAGACAAAACCAAGCTGTATTTCGCTATCAATATTTCGTGGTGAATCCTTTGTTGTTGATCACAGCCTTGCATCTTCGAGGCATAGATTCGATCAAGTGATCAATGAAACTTTGTGGAATCGCTGCCCTGGCCTTTTGGATTTGTTCAAACAGTTGATCCTTATTACGAACACCTTCACGATTAATTCTGCGGTTGACGATCTCCCACAGGTTCTCGATACGGTTGAGATCCATCACCGATAGGTGGTTGTCTTAAAACCACTGCTTGACTACTTTTGCAGTGTGTTTCGGATCGTTGTCTTGCTGAAAAACCCATTTTATTGGCATATTCCATTCAGCATGAGGTAACATAACATCTTTCAGGATATTTTTATGCATGAAACGGTCTATTATTCCATCGCTTCGATGTATTGGACCTAGACCGTTAGCAGAAAAACACCCCCAGACCATTACATTGCCTCCACCATGCTTCACGGTCTTATGGCAGTAACGTAAATCGAGACGTTTTCCGGCCGGTCGACGTGCACGGCAAATGCAATCGCTCCCAATGATGTTGAACGTCGATTCATCACTGAACAGGACAGTTCGCCATTTCTGCACATTCTAGTCAATATGAGATGTAGCAAACAGGAGTCTTTTCTTCTGGTTTTTTAGTGAAATCAGCGGTTTCTTTGCAGGGCGTCGAGAAAACAATCCGGCTTCAACAGCTCGTCGTCTGATTGCTCGCTCCGATACAGGCAGCTCTAATTGCTTTTGTATCTCGACTGATGATATCCAGGGATTCTTCTTGACGGATCTGATGATCATAGAATCCTCTCTAGAAGTGGCGGAACGAGGTCTTCCACCTTTGTTATCTGCTGCCAACTTCCCCGTAGAACGATATTTGGAACATAGTCTTGATACGGTCCATTTTTTCACGCAATATTTATCACAAATACTTTTTTGTGACATTCCACTTACGTAATCGCCAATGATTTTCTTTCTTAGTTCCAATCCAAGACTGTCGGGAGCCATTTTTGCACTTGAAGTCATAAAAATAATAAAAATAATCACGCTTCTCAAGGCTTACCGTGTTACATTTACCTTGTGATGATACAATAATGCTTTGTGGAACACAACGTCTTGGTTGCTTCTGGATGCGTCTGGATGCTTCTGAATGTTTCTGGATATTTCTGGATGCTACTGGATGCTTCCAGATGCTTCTTCTAGAAACTTCTGCATGCTTCTGGAAACTTCTGGATACTTCCTTTAATTACTAAAAAACTTCCGTGATGTTGACACGGACCAGACTTAAGAAAATGAAACAAACCAAAAAAGTTGCACTTGTTTTGTCCGCTGCAAATTGGCACTTGTCAACGAAATTCTGCCTGTGTGCTGTCACCTGTCAGCTGATTGCTCATGTCATGGCATGCTATGAATCCAGACTCCTGAACTGTTTGCTGTGGTAGTATAGTTCGTTTCGTTTTTAAAACATGTAAATCTTGGAACACTTTTTAGCATTGTTCGATGTTGGTTGCAAATGTTTTGTCCTATACTGTACGTTGAACCAATGTAAATGAGCCAGCTGTTTTTAGTTCCGTCGGTAGTAATTTCATCATTAAACAAATGACATTGGATCAGCGTTGGTTTTGCATTGAAAAAAACAGCCGACGTTTGCGATGGTTTTACATACGTTGACCCAACGTAAGTGTGCTAGCTGGGATATTATTACCTACCCTTGAAGCAAAGATGTATAGTCAACTACCAACAAATGGAGATGTTGTACGCCATTATCTTTTATCTTACAAGATCTGATTTGAAATTAACTGGTAAAAAAGAAGTTGCATCTGTAGTTTGGGAAAAAGTTAATATTTATTGGAAAATGGCAGGAGTTCCAAAAAAAAGAAGAAAGATAATGTTAGAATGATACTGCATCTGATTCATCTTAGAGAGAACTTGATTTAAAATGCAAAAAATGTTATGCAGCTCGACTTCTGAGTTTTACTAATAAACTATCATCATTGTTTGATATTGCAGCATCAAATGCAGAAAATTTGATAAGAAAAGATACCTCGTTTAGTATCAATAGTCAGATCTCAGATATAGTTTTTCTCTCAGATCAGCGTCACTTAAAAAAGCAATTTTTGGGCCCATTAGACAAGAATTATGCTATGAAAGTGAAAAGGAAAGAGGAAAAAGAGAAACTAAAATTCAAGGCTATTGAAAAAGAGAAATTTAGAAAGGAAAACATAAAAGAAAAAGGTTTTAATTTATTGGCAGCATTTGATAATGAAGACAAAATTCATAATAAAAATGAAGAACTATTACTAGACAGAACAAAAAAGTCAAGATATTAGAAAACCCTAAAGTTTCCTTAATGGTTGATAGGTTGAATCTATTCAACAGAGAAAGATCTCGGATCATTTTAGCTGGAGCTGAAGTATTAGGTCACAATTTAGATGAAATATCTCTCAAAAAGCACAGCGAACAGATCGGGTAATAAAATTTGACAGTAAGTTTCAGATGATATTAAGAAAACATTCAATTCACCCATGTACTCTTCCATTCACTGAGATTCAAAGCTGGTATCTGTGATTGATGGTAAAGTGGAACGTATGGCTATTGTAGTAACAGGAAAAGCAAGTGCACCTGAAGGGAAATTGTTGTGTGTATCCAGGATTCCTCATACAACTGGGCGAAGTCAGGCAACAGCTACCATAGATGCTGTAAGGCATGGAAACTAGAAAAAACACTTATGGCAATGATTTTTGACACAACTCTATCAAACTCAGGTTAAATAAATGGTTCTGCAAAGTTAATTAAATAACACTTTAATAAAAAGTTATCTTGGTGCGCCTGCCGACACCATATTTTTGAAAGAGTTTTGACTTCTGTTCACTTAAAAGTTTCTGGAGAATATAGATCTCCGAATTACGAGCCATTTAGACACTTTAAAAATGAGGTATGACCTAAACTTTCAATAACTTCAGATACTACTTTTAGAAAAATAAAAATCGAAGAACCAGTATTAAAAACCAAACAAGCAGAAGTAATAATTTTTTTGTCTGGTTTACTTAACCGGAAATCTAGAAAAATATTAAGAGATGATTATCAAGAATGTTGTCAATTTGATTTGAAATTACTCAATCCAAAACAAATAAATATACAATGGCACAAACCTGAAGCCTTCCATCATGCTAGATGGATGTGTACAATCTTGTACACATCAAAAATGTTCGGTTTTGCTGACCTGGCAGAGTATGAAGAAAGTTTTGTAGAGAAATTATCACGGTTTTGTAAGTTTACTATTTTATGTGAAAATATGGCTTACTTAATTCTACAAAGGAATGCTTATTTATAAAAAAATTGACAATGATGTTGCTGTTGCTGCCCTGGAAACATTTAATCGGCATTTTTGGTATTTATCCAAAGAAATGTCCCCTCTTTTATTATTTTCTGATATCTGATCGTGATAAAACTAAAATAGCTAAAACAATTCTGAAAAATTTAAAAGAAAACTGTGAACATGATATAGACTTTCCGCAATTTCCTGTTCTGAAACAGAGTACTTGTTTGACTGATTTAATTGGACCAAAATCAAGCAACATTCTAAATTTATTCGGATATTCAAAGGAAGACGGTGATTGGTTGGCAAAATCCACAAAGTTTTGGAAAGCTAACACAAATTTTAAACACATGTTTGAGCATATCAAATCACTAAAATCTGTAAACGATACAGCAGAACGAGCTGTTAAACTAATTTAAGACTATGCAACGTCTATTACGAAGATGAAGAGTAGAAAGAATTTCTTTTACGTGCAGTAGAACACCACCGAAAAGTTCTTCCTCACATAAATAAACAAGCAATTCAAAAACTTAATTTTTGAAAATATGCTCTAAACAATCTCTTTTTTATTATACCTTTAAAATATTGTTATTCTATTTAAAAAAATTATAATTTAAAAAAAAATGAGATTTTGAATTTCTTAGTACTTATTCCGATTGTACTTTAAATATTATAAATTTATACCAATCATTTTTTGCTTCTTTGTTTAATAATTGAGTAATTATCAATTTTTTTTTTATAATTAAAAATTATAATTTATAAAGTTCCATATTTAGGCAGAAAAAAATCAAACGACAAGGGTATTATGAGAAAGGATGGGGGATGGGGGACGGGGGGGGGGGGTCATAAACCAGGTGATAATTTATTTTTAATAAATTTTTATTTTTATTTATTACAAAACTATTTGAAATTATAATAATAATAAATTATATTGGATATAAATAATAGATATATAAAAAGGGTATATTAAGGATTGTTTTGGGGCAAAAACACTTTAAAGGGGTTATGAGGGGGTCAAATATAAAATTTTTTTGAAAATAACATTTGATTAAGTTTTATTAAACAAAATCACAACAAAATTATAAAAAATGCAAACATAGTTGATTATTAAAAATAATCTTAGTCCTTTGTGTCATTTTTTTAAAAAAAAAAAACAGCGGGGGGGGGGGGGTCAAATATGAAAATTTTTTGATTTTTTTTTTTGTTTGCTTTTAGTAGATAAAAATGCAGGTGAAACTTCGAAAGATTGAAAATCTAAAAATAGTTAAAAACTAAAACAAATCATGTCATTTTGGGACACCCTAATATACACACATGAAGTAGTTTTGCGTAGTTAAAAAGACAATTTTGTAACATTTAATAAATTTTATATATATATATATATATATATATATATATATATATATATATATATATATATATATATATATATATATATATATATATATATCATGGGCGCCCACAGGATTTTTTTGATGTTCCAGATAGGACATTTCACACATTGTACAAACTCAAGTATGTTGCCATGAGGCCTGGGAACAAAAAAACCCTTATATGCTTCCCCCCCCCCCCGCCCAATCGTGAGAGCACTAATGTAGTAAAACTTTCAATTTACTATCTAAAACTAAATTTAAATTTATCGAAATTTTTTAATTTCGTAGAAAAATATTGTAAATAACAAAAGTTATGACCATGCAAATTTTCCGACCCCCCAAATGAGGAAGGCGTAAATTTCGCATTGTCATAACTTTTGTAACTTACAATATTTTTCTACAAAATTTAAAATCTGTCGATAGATTTAAGTTTAGTTTTAGATGGTGAAGTTGAAAATTTTTCTCCATTATTACCCTCACGTTTGGGCAGGGGGTAAGCGTTTTAGGGCTTTTTTTGTTCCCAGGCCTCCGCCATCTCAAATTTTTGCAAGGTCTTCTCATTTAGCGTAGGTATAAACATACTTAAATTTGGAGTTTGCACAATGTCTGAAAGTGTCCTATCGCCATGATATATATATATATATATATATATATATATATATATATATATATATATATATATATATATATATATATATATATATATATATATATATATATATATATATATATATATATATATATATATATATATATATATATATATATATATATATATATATATATATATATATAGGGATTATGGTGATAATGTGACAATAGGGTGTTTCATTTCCGACAAATTTTCGAAAATGATTACGTTACATGCATAACGGGGTAAGTAATGTGCCAAAAATAAGTCTGAAAAATTTTCAAAATTTTAAAATGTCATCTAGAGGTCGCCATCTTGAAAAAACAGCGTTTTTTACACTTTTTTCAACTTTAAGCTTGAAAAACTTAAAAAATAATTAAATTTATGTTACGTTACTGGGTGTATATATTAAAGGTTATTATATGAACATTTGGTGAAATTTTCAGAAAAATTGGTAAATGTCTAGAGGTCGCCGTATTAAAATATAAAGCTAAAAAACTTGTTATTTTTTTAAATCTTAAAAAAAATTTAACTGGGCTATTTTTAGGCTTCAGCTTTTCTAAGAATAATAATTAATAAAGAAGATATTAGTAACATACAAAATACTATAAAGTATTAATTAGTTTTGATTTCGAATCGGATGGATTTTGCTTTCTGTGTTGTTCGACAACTTGCAAAATAAATTGTCGTTGTTCTTCATTTTGTGCACACTCGCGGAAATCACCAATAAGTTTTATTCCTCTTTCGGCGCAATCATTTGTTACCTCTAATTGTTTAACAAAATCGTCTGCAGTTCGATAATCTTGGAAGAATTTCCACTCTTGTGGATTCATCTGGAGCCATACCTGGTTGTTTATTAGTCCTAATAAATCAAAAAGAAGCCACGACCGTGGTCCAATTAAAAAATAAATAACGGTTGAAGAACTTAATGTAGGAAATTTTGGTTTCCCAATTAAAAATGTTTTTGGTCTTGGGGTAGAAAAAAGTTTCTTTGCCATTATTGTTCTGGTAAATTCTGGCAATTTTTCATTAAATAAAGATAGAATAACAAGCTCTTCTGTTAAATACCAAAGGTGACGGTTAATCGACGAAATCACAGCGGTTGCGATATCTGAATCTTCTTCTTGATACCAGTTCATTGCAAAAAAAAATTTGAAGTCATCAACTGGAGCAAATACGGAAATCCTCGAGCGGAGAAATTGCATCGAATAAAAAAAACTAATAAACTTAGCCATGCGGTGGATCATAATTTGCTCATTATTGGACATAATAAATTTATTAGATAAGAGTTCCATTTTTAAAATATATATGGAATGTGACATAAATTTGGCATTGTGAATTGCACCTGGTTTGTGAATTTTGAATATTCTTTCCATTGATAGTTTCCCCCCAAGGTAGATAATAGTTAATTCGATTAACTCAAGATAATCTTCTCGCGGAAATATTTTCTCTTCGAGGCATTGGTAAGCCCATTTCAGAACTAAACTTGCTTGATTAAATATTTCTGATTTAATATCAGTAGGCCATTTAAAAAAATTCAGGTTTGAGTAATCAATATCAATTCTAGAAAATTCGGCTCGGAAACGTTGAAAAATAGGTTCATCTGGACTTTTGCTACCTCCTCTTAATGCGGTAAATGCATGCTTAATGTGTAGCTCATTATGATGATGGCGACATGCGAGCCATAAAAGAGGTCTCTTTAACTCAATTTCAATTAAAGTTGCTGCTCCTTTTTTATTACCTGTGATGCTTGCTGTTGTATCAAAGCATATACCAACAATGTTTTCCAAAATGTTCCAATCTTGCGCAAGTTTCACGACCTCGTCACATTGAGTTTTACCTGTCGAATCTTTAATCAAAGGTACACCAATAAGTTTCGGCCTGCAAATAAAACTTTAGTTAGTTTCTTTGAATACAAAAATAAAAAATATACATAGGATTTATATAAATAAATAAATAAGTACCCGTTAAGAGATCCGCTAATAAGAACTGCTACACGTTCTTCATTATGAGCTATGTCTAAATGAAAAAGCTTCGAATCCCAGTGCAAAATGGCCTTTTTAGGTTTGTTTATCTCCCAGTCAGCTTTAATTGACAGAACAATATTCTTTCGCGCATTTTGTCTTTGACGATGCACAGTTGATACTGACATAGAAATTTCATTAAGTTTGCCTCCGCTTTTGCAAATGATAGTGGATTGAAATAGAAGTTGTTGGCGAACTGATAAACAACATCGATCAGCCACAGATGCCGTTACTTCTGAGAGCTTCTTTGATAATATCTCTAGTGAATTTGTTAAAGGCACCTTTCTTTTCTTTAGTGGTAAAGGAGTAAACTCTGTATCTTTTTGATCTTCTTCGTCAGCACTTTCAACTATTTCACTGACATCAAAGGCACTCGATTTTTGATCTTCGGTTGAACTTCTCCGAAAATCTATGCTTAGTCTATCTTCTCGACGTTCTAAAAATTTTGAAACACCTAGATCGATGCTACCTGTCATATGATACTTTCTGCTACTCTTTTGATCTTCATAAAATGCCCAATCTTCTTTCCATTTTGGTCTACATGATACTAATAACTGTTCATATGCATTTACTGCTGAAATGTCGCAAAGTTTCTCAAGTTCATTACAAAATGTGACAATTTTTTCTTTTCCAGCTTTAACATCTCGACTTGCGTGATCAATTTTTTTTATTTTCACCATTTCCACAAACAATTTGGTAAGCAATGAAAGACAAGAGTTATCTGAACGAACTGGTACTCCAGCTTTTTCCCAAACTTCCTTAAGCTCACCAAGAACAAGTTTAAAAATATCTCTTGCAGAAGTGTCGCCTTTTGAATAAAAATGTAAATGAGAGTATCTACCCAAAACATGTTTTTTTGTTGGTAGACGACTGAAACTTGATAATTTATTGGATTCAGGGTAACCAATTAACCAATCTTGATTATTTTTTCTTAGGTTCATCGTTACAATAAAATATTCGCTTTTCCAACTAGTTTTAAAATTGTTTTAATATTTCAATTTTGCTAATTGAAATAAGAACGAATTTTTTAAAATAAATTTATGAAATTTATATACATACGTCCAGATGTTTATTTTGCAAACTATTTAATCACGCAACAACTTTTAGTGGTCAATTATGCTCAAAACATAAATTATGCATTTTATTTAAGGTGAAAGCATTTAAGCAATTATTCAGCAAAAAAATATGTTGAAAAAATAAAACTTTATAATTCGGCGACCTCTAGACATTTACCAATTTTTCTGAAAATTTCACCAAATGTTCATATAATAACCTTTAATATATACACCCAGTAACGTAACATAAATTTAATTATTTTTTAAGTTTTTCAAGTTTACAGTTGAAAAAAGTGTAAAAAACGCTGTTTTTTCAAGATGGCGACCTCTAGATGACATTTTAAAATTTTGAAAATTTTTCAGACTTTTTTGGCACATTATTTACCCCGTTATGCATGTAACGTAATCATTTTCGAAAATTTGTCGGAAATGAAACACCCTAATGTGACAAGAAAAACTTGGGGACCATTTTTTATTAAATTATTTGACGTCAACATTTAAAAACCTATTTTTGTATTTATTATGCTCTTTTTAATGTTATCTTTTCAACGGTTTGTTTTTATTATAACGATTTTCTTCGTAACTATTTTCATTTATTATACCTGATGACACTGATTACAATAAATAAACAAAATATCGAATAATTTATATTTATCATGTATTTCTAAATTTAAAGTTACCTGTTAAAAACAGTTGTCTTTGATCCAAAATTGTTTCGTATTCATGTAACATTTTGGTGGTTTCATCCAGACTGGTTGGTAATTTTTTACTCTCTTCCGTAGTTTGAAAAACCGACTCATATCGACTGTCTATGCCACCATTTTTGTCTGCCCTTTTGCTTTCAATATGGATTGTGCTTTTATTCTTATCATAGTAAAAAGTTAAAAAACTAATTTTAAGGATTGGGAAAAAAATCACAAGAGCCTGAAAAACTACATTACAATTACTATTTATTTACAAATTTATTACAAATTTATTTATTTCTTAAATAAATATTTTTAGTTTCTATAAATACTCTCACCAAGAAATAAAAAAGCATGATTGGATAACAAAGTTTACCTTATAATTGATTGGCATGAACAAAGCAAAACAAATAAAAAAGTTCCAAAAAATAAATATAGCTTTTAAGAACATCATCTTCAAAATAATGTAGATAAATAATGTAATATCTAATTTGACGTCATATAAAAATAATCTATCGCGTATTCTCAATATAAAGTAAACTCTTTCTCATGAGTAGGTATTTAAAAAAGAGTTACATGTACAATTGCTTAAAAAAACACAATTAAATTAAAAAAAAATTTTAATGAAATATTTTTAAAATGCATTTTTGCAATAATTTTAGGGGATATAACTAAACTTGTTATCTTCGTTAAAAAAAAAACGTTTAAAGATACAAAATTCTATTATAGTACAGTGTAGTAGGTTCTTTTGATAGATTGATTATATGATGTATTTAGAACAAAATGTATTTGAAAATAACATCGCCGCATACTTTGTCGTGCGTTAGCGAACTGGTCCTTTTTTTTTCTTTCTTTTTTTTTACAAATATTCAAACTATAACTAAGTACAAAAAAAACTAGAAAAACAAACAAACAAACGATATTTAAAGAAATTGAGTTAAACATAAAACGATTTTGCATCAACAATGAGTTCAAACTCTAAAATGATAACTTATAGAATTGACGAAATCGAAAATCATGTACTTTCCACAGCGTCAGATTACACACGAGTCAATGGTCATTTTCCCAGCCTTTGATGAATGGTGCCAACAAAACTTGACATATGAAAAAAACATAGAAAATGCTTTTTCAAAACTTATAAAAAAAAAAGTTTAATATTAAAAGAAATTTAAATATTTTTTTTTTAATAATAGTAATAGTAATAGTTAATGCTGATGAGATAAAGCGCCGGTATATATTAATTACTGTTCAGTTTAAAATAAAAAAGCGTTAATAATAAGCTTTTTTGATTTTAGTTTTGTTTGCTATTGCTTTTAAATCAACCAATTGCAAGTTTGATTTAAAGCTGTTAAGTGTAATTGATTGAACGACTTCTGCTGGTAGACTATTCCACCCATAAACGACTCTATTGCTGAAAAAATATTGCCTTTTCATGCAATTTCTAACCAATTCAGGTTTCAATCTATGTTTTGCTCCTCTAATGTTAGATGCTGGACTTGATGAGGAAATAGAGTTCATTTCTTGATTTTGTTTAATATCAATCTTTTTAATACCTTTAAATATCTTGAATTGCTGGATCAAGTCACCTCTTAGCCGCCGAGTCTCTAAAGTTGTCATATCCAAAATTTCTAATCTTTTTTTGTTCTCAAGATGTCTTAGCTCCGGTATCATTTTGGTTGCTCTTCGTTGAATTTTTCTGGTTCATCAACACCTTTTGTATAATATGGACTCCATGATTGAATCAAAAACTCTAAATTTGGTCTAACATACGTACAATACAGTGTTTTTATTAGATCTTTATCCTTGTACTTGAATGTATTATTTAGTAGTGAGAGCATACTATATGCTTTACTGGCTGCATATTTTACTTGTTTGGCCCATTACAAATCACTTGATATATAAACACCAATGTCTTTTTCTAGTTTTGACTTTTCAATTTCCATTAATGTATTGTTATTAGTCATAAAATAAGAATATTCATTATTTTTTGAACCAAAGTGCATAATTTTAAATTTTTCAAAATTTAATTCTAATTTCCATTTTGTAGACCATACTTCAAGTTTATTAATATCATTTTGAAACAATTGTGAATCATTTTGAAAAGAAATAGGTGCAATTATCTTATTATTATCAGCATATAAACGACATTCATTAATAAAATTTTCTGGTAAATTATTTATAAATACCAGAAAAAGGAGAGGATCTAAAACAGACCTTTGTGGTACACCACTAAGGACATCAACTCAATCTGTCACACTTTCACCTAAAACCACTTGTTGTTTTCTGTTAGCTAAAAAGCAGACTATCCACTTAAGAAGTTTACCAGAAATACCATAAGTCATAATACATCCATCGGTGTTCCATTATGAAATGCATCCGTTAAAATATCAAGGTATTCTAATAGGTTTGTTATACAACTTTTGTTTTTCATAAAACCATGATGTCTTTTTTGAAAGTAAATTATTTTTTATCAGGTATTGCATGATACAATCAGCTATTATTCTTTCCAATATTTTACATGGTATTGAAGTTAATGAGACTGGTCTGTAGTTGAAAAGTGGCATAACATATGCCTTTTTCCACATATCTGGCATAGTACCTGATTCAATTGATTTTTTGAACATTAAATATAATGGGTATGATATTGAAGAGCTGCATTCTTTTAAAATATAAGGATGAACTAAATCAAAACTGACCGATTTCGACTTATCAAGTGCTTTAAGTCTAGTTTGAACATCATTATATGTTATTAGAACTGTGTCTAATAACAAATTTGAAGGTATATTATGCAATTCAATAATGCTTGTATCATTGTCATCAACATACACAGAGTGAAAATATTTATTTAGTTCAGTAGCTATAGTAAGTTGATCATGTATAATTTCACCATTTTTATTTTCCAGATCTCGAATTTGAGTTTTTACTGATTTCTTCTCATTGATATATTTATAAAGCAATTTAGGATTAGATTTGAATTAGCGGGCTATAGTTCTTTCTAACTGTTTTATATTGTTCTTGATATCATTTTTTTTTCCAATTTTTAGCTTATTATATTTAGCTTTTGTTAATTCGTCATTCCAGTCATATCGTTTGTTAGAGACCCATATATTGTTTTTAGCTCTTATTTTATTTTTCAATTCGGGAGTAATCCATTTGTTTTTGTTCCTTCTATTTTGATAGTTAATTCTTGGGATAAATAGTTCTGTTGCATAATTATAATAATACAAAAATAAATCATACATTTCATTCAAAGATTTATCTTTAAATTCAATTTCCCAATTCACGTTATTGAAATGAATTGAGAATAATTCATAATTTCCTTTTTGATACAACATAATGGATTTCTTATGTTCTTTAGAAGACTTAAGATCATTCATTAGATTACGACACTTTAGTAATTGATGACCCTGTTTGACATTCCCTAAAGGAGCTGAGTGAGTTATAAAATAAATTTTTTCTTGATTGTTTGTAATAATAAGGTCTAGAATATTAGTTGATTTGTTGCTTGCTTTTTGGAATGTTGACTCACATACACATTGAAACAGAAAACATTCTACTAGACATTCGATAAATTTATTAGTTTGAGATTCATTATCAGTTGCTGAAAAAGGACAATCATTGTCAGACCAATCTATTGTATTATAGTTCAAGTCCCCTGTAATAATAAGATCGCTGTATTCTTTCTGATAAATACTTGTCCCAGCAGCATTAATTGATAACAAAATAAAGTTATTGTACTTATGAGATAGGTCTGGTGGTCGATAAATGCATCGAATTATAATTTTTTTATTTTTAAAACATAGGCAAGTCCATATTTGTTCAATAAAAATATCGTTTAAATGTAAAATTGTTGTTTCAAACTGATCAATACATTGTTTGACATAAATACAAACACCTCCTCCATGAGTCTTTCTATCTCTTCTGAAAATATTATAGTTATTTATGTTTACATCTGATTCTGCTTTAAACCAAGTTTCTGTAATACAAATAACATCCGGTTTATATATTTCAATTTGTAACCTTAATTCATCAATCTTATTATTCAGAGGCTTTACATTTGTGTACCAAACCATCAGTTCTTTACATTTGTGTACCAAACCATCAGTTCTTTACATTTGTGTACCAAACCATCAGTTCTTTACATTTGTGTACCAAACCATCAGTTCTTTACATTTGTGTACCAAACCATCAGTTCTTTACATTTGTGTACCAAACCATCAGTTCTTTGCATTTGTGTACCAAACCATCAGTTCTTTGCATTTGTGTACCAAACCATCAGTTCTTTACATTTGTGTACCAAACCATCAGTCCTTTGCATTTTTGTGTACTGTGTTCATTGTTTATCCTTAAACCACAATTCTTAAGTTCATGAAAGTTTACTGATTCAATATCTGTCTTATCGCTCCGTAACTTATTAAGGCTGTGAACTCCACCACTGAAATAATTTATTTTATTGCTAGTATCAAAGTTGAAGCATCCTATGTGATTTATTTATTATTAAGTATTTTTGGCGTTTAATTGCTATTTCTTAATTCTTACTACCTTGTCATTTCTTATTCCAAAGTAATAATTTGCAGTGTCAGTGTTGTCCATATTTAGTTTTTTACACTCTTCTCTCAATAGCTTCGATTTGTACCGTTCAGATTCAGTCAAAACAGGATTTATAAATACATTTTCGTAGGCTTTATCTTTTTTTAATTCTTTGGCTTTTTTTAAAACAGAATTTCGTTCCGATTTATCAGTTAAAATAATAATATAAGGAGCTTTAAATCCATTCTTTGACTTGATAACATTTTTTATTTTGACATTGACCTTCAACTTTTGCATGATTTTTTCAATATTTTGTTTATCTTCTTCGATTGCTTTTACTTTATCACTTGACGCTGATTCCTCTAAACCGAAAATTTATTTTCTCTCTTATCTCTTTCCTTGGTTTCGTTTGCGATAATATTAATAATTTGCATTCGATCTAGAGTCTTTTTCACTTTACTAGCCCAATCACCTGCCACTGCTGGACTCGATTTATATTGAGAATTTTCTAATTCAAGAACTCTGTTAGTCAAGTTTGCATATCTTTTGTTAAAGTTTCTATTAACTTTTTTAAATCTTCGACTATCGCTTCTTGCTCGCACTTGTAAGTGTTGAAATCACCTAACTGCAAATTAACCATTTGGATTACTGGATAGGAGGGCTACCACCCTAAATACCAGTGGATTACCTCCTACCAGTAAATTTAGAATGTTATTATTATTAGTTTTGCTTATTAAACAGGGACTTATTAACACAAATATTGTAAAAAGTTTAGATGTGTTTTTTCCGTTTATAATACTAATTTAGATTAAAATTAAGTATGTTATCGATATTGTATATTATCGAGTTTATAAATAATATGCAAATATCTACTAACTAATAATAAAGAAAAAATAATCAATTAAATAATAATGATTGTTTAAAGTAAAATAATATAAATCAATATTAATTTAATTTATAAGAATTTATTTTATGATGATAAAAAAAGTAAATTGAAAAGAGACATAATTCAGATTACATAAACCTGATAGAAGACTCAGATAACACATACCCAGAACCGGGACTGGGCTCTCTCACACACCCAATTGGGGAAGGGCATTATTTGGGAAGCCTATTTGCAAAATTAGGGGCTCTTTTGTAAATGTAAGGATTTTTTTTTTTCTATTTATAGTAATACCTAATATTTTTTTACTAAATAAAAATGTTTTCAAGTTTTTTTTAATTATATTTTAATTGTAATTTTATGTTTTGAAAATATAGTATGTTAACTGCGAAACATGTCAAGATTTAAAAATACCGTGTTTTTCTTAAAAATATATTATTATTGTATATTTTACGTTATACAACGTAAAATATATAGTAATAATAATAAAAAAAAATTTTATTAGATAATCTAATAATAAGTAAAATATTAGTTGATAAAATATATATTATATATAAAATAATAAATAATACAACAACTAAAAAAAAAGTGGTAAAATTCAAACAAGTAACTATAACTAAAACAAATATCGATAATGATAAAATAATACTTAAATATATAGTATAAAAAAAATAGTATAAAAAAATAGTAAAAAAAAAAACAATAATTTTAATTCAATTATTAATTAGTAAAATCTAAAACAATGATTTTTATAAAATGATTATTATTTTTGAAATTTTATATAATTTTCCTTCAAGGTGTGAGACATTCATTTTCATAATAGTATTTTAGCACTTAGTTTTAACTATATCATTTGCTTATCACTTAAAACTAATATTCACCAATTTAGGAAAAAACATGTTTCAAACTTTGATAAAGGTAGAATAATTCATATGCGCAATGCAGATTGGTCTTTGCGTAATATTTCCAAAAAAGTTGGATGTGGTAAATCTACAGTTCAAAGAATTGCATCCAGATTTTTGTCTCAAAATTTAACTAGAGGAAGTTGGGGTCTAAAAGAAAGCGAAAAACTATAGAAAGAGAAGATCGTTTGATTGTGAGTTAAATGATTAAGAGTCGTAGGATATCTGTGAATCAGAATAAGCAAAATCTAAACCATGAATACTTATGTAGCAATACAAATATTGCAAGAATAAAAGTAGGTAAAGAGTTTACTTCATGGTGACAAACAAGAAAGCCCTTTATAAACGACAAAAATTGTATCAAGAGACTAAAATTGTGCAGAGACTACTTAAACTAGACTTAAAATCAATGGAAGTGTGTTATTTGGACAGAAAAAACATCTTTTGTACAACAATATAGTAATCGAGATAGAATATGGAAAAAAAGGTGAATCATATAATCCAGAGTAAAACATGACAAAAAAAGTCATGGTTTGGGGTGCATTTACTGCTCATGGAGTGGGAAACCTGTATAAAGTTGATGGAATCATGGACCAACACAAGTACCATTATATTTTAGTTCAACAACTAAAAAAAAATTTAACGCGTCTATTTCCTGATGGAAACTGTATATTTCAGCAAGACAATGACTCAAAGCATACAGCAAGAACAAATAAAAGATTCATACAAAATGAATACCTACCTTTGTGGCCAGCGCAATTACCTGATCTTACCCTTCAAACAATCTCGCCCTTTGGGGCAAAATAGAAACAAAGCAGTGGAACTTTTTTGAACTTGATTGAGTTGATAAGTCATTATTATCCTTTAGTGGCTCAATATACTGCATTTTTTAAAACAAAGAAAACCAAAACTTTCTACTTTTCTCCTCGAATTCAAAATGAGCTGATTGAGTTAATCGTGCAGAAACTCAAACATAAAATATTGTTAAACATCAAAGAAGCTAAATACTACTCTGTTCTGTTAGAATGCACTACAGATGTCTCCCACAATGAGCAGATGACCCAAATAATTAGGTATGTTCACATCAATGATGAAACCGTGTACAGTTGAGGAAAGCTTTGTGGACTTCATTGAATCTCACCGAAAAACCGGAGAAGGTCTTGCAACAGAGATCACTTAAAAATTAGAGAAGGATAGTCTAAAGATTTCTGATTGCCGCGGCCTGATTGTTACGACAATGGATTCAATATTTCTGGAAAATACGATGGTTTCCAAGCTCACATCCAATCTTTTTGTGAGTCAGCAAGATTTGTTTCATATGTTTCGTAATATATATTATATTTATATTATATATATATTTATATATTTATATATATATATATATTTTTTAATATTTATATATATATATATATATATATTTGTTTCATATGTATATATATATATATAATATACATTATATATATATATATATAAATATATATATATATATATATATATTTATATATATATATATATATATATATATATAAATATTTATTTCATATGTTTCATAAATATATACATACACACTTTGAATCTTGTTGGTGTTCATACTACTGAAGTTTCCCCACTCATGATTACATTTTTTAAAAGTTAACTTTTTTTAAAAGTTCTACATCAAGTTGGGAAAAACTGACGAAAACATTGACTCATTAAAGGGAAACAGTGACACAAGGTGGTCTGCCAAACAAGGAAGCAATTACACCATTGCACAGACAAATCAAAGAAGTTCTTCAAGTTTCGGAATCCATTATCCACAATCCAATGACGAAATGGTTTCTGGTGTTAAGTTCTTTTTTTAATTGACTGGGAAAACTGCTTCAATATAAAAACATTTCAATTAACATTGCAGCAAAAAAATGAAAAGATATAAACTTTCTATTATTTTAGGAGATGTAGACAACATTATCAAAGATGCCGCAGAAACAACTAACCAGAATGGAATTGAAGGAGGCTTTCCAATCAAGAGTAAGCGCAAAGTAAAGAGGATAGCGCTTTATGAAGCTGAAGACAATTTTCTTTAACATTTTGTGCAACATCTCGGTGTTTGACAGCATCATTACACAAATTGACTGGCGGTTTGAGACTATGTCTGCTGTATCCCCCAATTTTGACTTCCTCTATGGATATTCACTCTCAAAAAGTTCAGTAGATGAACTTAAGACAAAAGCCAAAAAATTATTTCAGGTTTAGATTCTTCTGATTTTAAGTAGGGGAAGTTTGTGTACCTAGGGCTACCCCATTTTATTTGAAAACTATAAATTTCTAATTAATGCTTCTCAGTCAGGTGATTATTTATAAAAAATAATTTTATAAATAATCACCTAATAATTTTATTTTGATTCTCAGAAAGCGTTGCCACGGCGAGTTATAATCGGAAAACGCTTTTTGATGGTCTAAAGTAAAGTTTTGCTACCGGTATTTTGTATTATTTTACAATCTTAGAGGAAATGCTTTTCTATAGGTTCTTTTATATTATATTGTCTGTTACTTATGTACTAAATGCTATGTTCAATAAGTTTCCTCTCGATCCAGGTTTGTTAACAGATGACATTTTTCATGAGAATATCAATCCTTGTACCCAGGACCATGTAGTTTGCTTGTATCTAGGGTCTTACGTTTGTTTCTCTGATAAAAAATTTGTTTGATTACGAGGTTGATTGTTTAATTCGTGCAAAGCGTTTTTTTTTTTAGCGGTTGTTTTGGGATTACTATTTTACGCGTATTTTTACGCGTAGATTCGTCAATTTTGATCAGAACTGTTGGTCAATTTGTCATTTATATAAATGTTATCATTTGTATAAATTGTGTTACTTAATGTTCAGAATTATTTGTGTAATTAGCTGACATGGATAAGTATACTTTACAGTACTATAGCAATCTGTTATTTTGGAGCTAAACCTAATTTACAGCGAGCGTCTCTAGGTACAATAGCTACTGGCCCTTGGTACAATAAAAAATAGCTTATTGTACCTAGGGTCACTAGTTTTTAAACCTTTCTACATGACGGACAAATTTAAATCATTATACCTATATCTATACAAAGTAATTTGTAAAAAAATGTGATAACATCTATTTTACCGAATTTCAGACAAGTCTTGTCTGAAAATGGTGTAACTAATATTATCACATCTCGGCCTTGAATTCAGGCAATTAAAAATCCACCCTAGGTACACGAAATTCCTCTATATTAATATTTTGAGCGTAAGTTTAATAACTATTAACGAGAGTTGATAAAGATGAACTCTAAAGGCAACCTTCGCAAAACAAAGGTATAAGTAAAAGATATTGAAGATATAAACCAAGCTAAAATTTGAAAGTAAATTTTCGGCAACAAAAATCACAACAACCTAGTAAAAAAATAGCGCTTAGAAAAGCAAATGATTACAGCTCAAAACGTAAAAAAAAAAACGCAGAAATTTTGAAGACGGATTAAGGGGGAATCAGAAAGTGCTTAAGAAACTTGAAATGAAACAGAAAAAAGAGTAAAACTATTTTTTGCAACAAATTATGACTTACTGTAAAAGAACATGAACAAGCTTAACAAAATCGACAAAGAAAGGAACGAACCATCAAAACCTATGTTTTATTATTATTACATATAAAGCATAGGTTCATGAATTCTACAAATTAAAAGGTACAAAAACATACTTAACAAAAAATGTTCTGTTGAGACTATATGTATAGGAAAGAGACTACTGACTGATGTAAAGACATTTATAGGGGAGCATTCCTGTCTGTTATGACAAAACTATTTGTTTGAAAAACACTTTTTAAAATGATAAAAACAAAATAAATTAATTATTTAAAAAAAATATATAAATAACTAATAAAAACACTTATTAATTAAATGTTAGAAACTAATGTTTAAATATTTTTCGATATGTCTAGGAGAGAAAACTAAAGCAGGCGTAGCGTAGTAATTAGAGCGCATGCTTCAGAGAGGTTTGAGGTGCAATGCTAGCTCCGGCGATAGTTGTTAGATGATAAAGAAGGAGGTGTGAACTTCCTAGTTTATCTAGGTTTTAATATTTTTGCAGTGCTCAGTGACATTGTTACTTTGTGACATAACAACCTCAATAATAATAAATATAGACTGCCTGTTAAAATTATGAACCGAGAAAAGAAAAATATATTTATAACTGCTCTATACTGACCACCTGATCGTAATTTTGATTCGTTTGAAAAATATCTAAAGCAAATATTAAAAAAATTATTACATGCTGACATCTAGTCTTTAATAGGTGTTCAATGCACAGGCGAATCCAGATCATCTATTAATGGAAGGGAGGTAATTTTTAGATTTGCGATTTGTGGGCAAGCAAGCCCACAAATAGTTATAGGTATTAATATTTGCGAGTTTGCCTGTTTTCATCGTCGCTTTTGAATATTGGAACAACGCGTGCTAGTTTTAAGTGTTCAGGAAAAATTCTATTTATTGGTCAAAGATATAAAAACAGTTAGAGTACAACACAAGAAAGTTAAAAAAAAATTTCTTACTTGAGATACAAGCTACGCGACCGCGCAATATGCTTTGTGAACTGGTAGTCAACATTAAAACTTTTAAATACAATTTATTTACAATTTAATAGTACATCTAACTCCAAGGCCGGCGCGTTGGAGGGAGGGGCGGGAGGGTGTCCGACTATTTCAATGAATTAGTCGAATTTTGACCTTTATTTAGATAGGCAAAATGCGACTTAGTATATTTATCTCAAATCAGCAAATTGGAGAACTTGAGAACTTTTTTTTTTGTGAAGACTTTTGATATGTATATTGGACTTGTGTCAAGTATATCAGCCTCTGTATATTTTTAACCTTTGCGCGGTGAGAAGGCACGGTTAATAGATCTCGTTAAGATACCAGCTAAAATATACCAATAAATGTAAAATCTAGAAACTGAACTAAAATTAAGTCATAAGGTGCTATATTCACAGTGTCATTACTCATTGTTCATAATTTGTTCGAGTAAACTCCCCCAAAAGTGGAAAAAATTACAGCAAATAACAAAAATTGACCTTTCTACTTGGGCAATGAACTTCATTTTAGTTCAGGAACTAGATAATATAAGCAAAATACCTGTGCAAAATTTCAAGAGAAAAGGATATTTTATTTTTGAGTTTTCGTGTTTTATCCATGTGTACAGTTTAAAGCTTTTTTTGACTAAAATTTGATGATATTTACAAAAAATTTTAAATGGTTTTTGCGAAAAATTTTAAAATATTTTTAATAACAAGTAACTAAAATTCGACGTTAGAACTATTTTGTTCAATATTCTAAATAAAAATTTTCAATTTGATAAAAAAACAAAAAAAACACGCTTCTTCGTGATAAAGCACCTTATTGTTATACGTTAAAATTATGAAAACATAAAGATAATTATATCCTAAATATTTATAACTTAGGATATTTAAAATCAAGCAGACAATCGAAAAAAAGTAAATGTTTGACTATAACAGTCTATTAGATTACTAGCGTTTTTTAAACTGCCTTTCAAACCCGAACATTTTTTGTCGAAATATTTGTTTACATTCTTTAAAACCATGGAAAATGTAAACAAGAAAATAAAAAACTTTTAGGCATTTGTTGATATAAAGACGCTATAAATGTTGTTATAAACACGCTATATAATAATTTTGATGGGGATTAGGCAGAGTTATTTCTATAGCATTTTTGTGCTGGTTTAAAAGTCTTAAATCATTTTTATCATATCTAATTTAAAAATTCCAGAATTTTAAATATTGATTGAGTTTTAATTTGAGCATTGATTACTGGTAATTAAAACTCCAGGGAAATAATAAATATATACTTGACTTAAAACTTATGCAGAAGTTATTTCTAACAAGTATTCAGAATTAAAAGTTATAATTATTACTTTTAATATTAGGTATTCCTAACATTAAAAAAACTTAACAAAAAACTTTTCCACTTTTTAAAAAGTAGATTAATTTTTGTCTACAAGATTTAAAAATAAAAACTTAAAAAGTTACAAACTTCAGAAAACGTAACTAATAAAAACTTTTATTTTAAAACTTATGTTCAAAAATGGTATTTTGAATGTATGCACAGATGTATGTATGTATGTATGTATGTATGTATGTATGTATGTATGTATGTATGTATGTATGTATGTATGTATGTATGTATGTATGTATGTATGTATGTATGTATGTATGTATGTATGTATGTATGTATGTATGTATGTATGTATGTATGTATGTATGTATGTATGTATGTATGTATGTATGTATGTATGTATGTATGTATGTATGTATGTATGTATGTATGTATGTATGTATGTATGTATGTATGTATGTATGTATGTATGTATGTATGTATGTATGTATGTATGTATGTATGTATGTATGTATGTATGTATGTATGTATGTATGTATGTATGTATGTATGTATGTATGTATGTATGTATGTATGTATGTATGTATGTATGTATGTATGTATGTATGTATGTATGTATTTATGTATGTATGTATGTATGTATGTATGTATGTATTTATGTATGTATGTATGTATGTATGTATGTATGTATGTATGTATGTATGTATGTATGTATGTATGTATGTATGTATGTATGTATGTATGTATGTATGTATGTATGTATGTATGTATGTATGTATGTATGTATGTATGTATGTATGTATGTATGTATGTATGTATGTATGTATGTATGTATGTATGTATGTATGTATGTATGTATGTATGTATGTATGTATGTATGTATGTATGTATGTATGTATGTATGTATGTATGTATGTATGTATGTATGTATGTATGTATGTATGTATGTATGTATGTATGTATGTATGTATGTATGTATGTATGTATGTATGTATGTATGTATGTATGTATGTATGTATGTATGTATGTATGTATGTATGTATGTATGTATGTATGTATGTATGTATGTATGTATGTATGTATGTATGTATGTATGTATGTATGTATGTATGTATGTATGTATGTATGTATGTATGTATGTATGTATGTATGTATGTATGTATGTATGTATGTATGTATGTATGTATGTATGTATGTATGTATGTATGTATGTATGTATGTATGTATGTATGTATGTATGTATGTATGTATGTATGTATGTATGTATGTATGTATGTATGTATGTATGTATGTATGTATGTATGTATGTATGTATGTATGTATGTATGTATGTATGTATGTATGTATGTATGTATGTATGTATGTATGTAACATTAATCAAGATTATGGTTTACCATTTCAAAGCAACATTAAGTAACATTACTTTTTTTTAGAAAATTAAAAAGAATTCTTACTTTGATGTGTAGTAAAGATGGCAGGTTTGTTTTTTTAAATTTTTACATTAATTAAAAATTGAAATTTATATATATATATGTATATATATATATATATATATATATATATATATATATATATATATATATATATATATATATATATATATATATATATATATATATATATATATATATATATATATATTAGGCTGGAATGAAATAATAAATTTGTTATGGAAAACTGTTTTTTGGTGCAACTGAAAGAGGGGGAAAGGAAAATATGTGCCTGGTGTAAGTGCCCCATTTCTTCAACCAAACATTTAACACTTAATTGGATTGAAACTCAATTTATATAGCAATATAAAGAAAATCTAATAAATAAAAATCCAGTCACTTTGTTTTTTATTTAATTAAATACAAAAACTTTCTTTGTATCAAATAAAGGAATCATTTTCTCACTATAATACTTGCCTGTATAAACCCATCTCTTGATTTTGATCCATATACTGATTTAGCACATACTGATTTAGCAGCAATGCTTACCAAAATCACACATTTTGTGTGTAGTTTGGGTAAGCAAGAGGTACTTCAACAGTTGATTGGATCTGTTTGGTTGTTAGAGTTAATGTAATTAGTGGTTCTGTTATTTCTCAAATCTGCGATTTGAGCAATATTCTAGTTAATTTGATCAACCCAGTCATTAACATTCAAGTTAATTTCTGGTACTTGAAAATGTCTAACTTTAATGGTTTTCTTTGAAAATTGGTTTCTTATTTGAGAATTTATTTGTAGCTTTAACAGGCTTGTTTTTGTTAAGGTCAGTCATTATCTATAAAAGAAAAGATTTTCAGGATGAGCAATGTAGGCATTCCGTTTAATGTACGGTTTAACAATATTTACAACCAATTGAGGTAAATGTTTTAATAACTGTAGGGCCAGAAACACATGTTTGGGTCCATTAGAGCAGAGAGGTTTAAACTTAGTAGCGAACCAACTTGGTCTGTAGTGATGGATGATGAATTGAGTTATTAACTTTAGGCTTTCATCCAGTTTAATTGTGGATACAATTTACTGAGGTAGAGGATAGCTTCTTTTGATAATATAGGTAATCCATTTCTATCTATAATAGGTTAGAATTTTACAACTGGCAATTTTATACATATCTGAATGGCTTCACCAATTGCATATTGCCAGAACTTAACAAAATTTACCAATTTTGTTAATTACTGACAATATGCAACCTGCATTACCTTTGCTTTTACCAGATTTAGGTATTTATTTCCTTGTTCTGTAACCAAAATATACCGCTCTTCTTTTTTAGCACCCACATGCCATTTATCTGTTTCTCTCTCTCTGGTTAATGTGTCATCATTTCTACCATCAAAATATAGTGAAGTAATCTTATCAGTGCATGTGTTATTATTTTCTTGAAACTGTTTTCTTAACTTTATCCTCTCTCTTCTTAATTTATTTTTACCAATTACTTTACCTCTGTATTAGTAACAATACCAAAATCTACTAATACACCTGGTGCAAGAGAGGCTGTAGCATGATATGAAACATATACATGTCAGCCTCATTTTCTAGATTTGCTAAAGATACCCTAATCTGTTCACCAGTTTCTGAACTTGAATAGTATGAATCTGATTTGGGTGCCTCACTCAACCTTTTCACACTTACATCATCTCTGGATTCATTGTTGTATAGATCATCGTTCTCAGTTTCATGACCACATGATGTATTGGTTTAAACTACCTGCTTTAGTTATAAACGTCTTTCTCTGCTTTTCAGCAAAAATCAAAACCATTTGATAAAGTAAATAACAAAGAGTTAAGGTGTCTTTATACAAATCTCATTAAATACAGATATTTAACAGTATATTGCTATACAGATATTGCAAATATAGATATTTAGCAGTAACATGCAAATACAGATATTTAACAGTAAATGCTATCTCATTAAATACAGATATTTATACAGTAATTGAATTATCAGTATTAGCGTTAATACATATTATATTATACCTCATATAATGTTTATCACCAAAACTTGCCTCAAAGAAGATTCTTTATTGAATATTGAAAATTATTATTTACACAAATTTAACAGAATGGACCATATTTCAAACAAAAATAACAATGGTGGTGTAGCAATATATATTCAGGACAATATATCATTAATTGAACTAAAGAACTTAACAATGAACAGTACAAAATCTGAACAAATTTGGTGCCTTGTAAAGTATGCAGTTGAAAATATTAAGTTTGGATGTATTTATTGTCCACCGTCAAAATCAAAAGTTGTTTATAATACTGAAAAAATCATATTACACCAAAAACATAGATAGTGAGACCAATAGCCAGACCAACATATTACACCAAAAACACAGATAGTGATACCATAGGTAGCCAGACCAAGCTAAGGATGAAATAATTAAAAGTATACAAATAGCAAAAAATGAGTTAAACAGTAAAGTATACACCGGTATACTCACATGTGGCAATTTCAATTTTCCATATGTTAAATGGAATGAAGTGGTTCTGTTCAAGTAAATGTTCAAGTAACAATGTTCAAGTAACAATATAGACATTCAAAATATAATGCTTTCTACATTCAACTAAGAAAATAAAATCTCTAAGAATATACTGAATTTTATCATAACTGAATCATCAGACCAAATCTAATACCTAGAGAATTTACCACCACATGGATTGGCTTATCAAGGTCATTTACTGCTAAAATTTAGTTATAATTTATTGTTTAATAAAGAAAAATTTAGTTATTTAACATTAAAGTGTAATTACCATAAAAGCAATTTCAATTCTATGATTAAATATTTTCAAAATATGATTGGTCAAAAGAGTTTAGTAACTTAAATATAGATGACAGTTACAACTTATTTTTAAATTATTGTAGCTATATAACAAATATTGTTTGTACAATCTTCGAAGCAAAAAATGCCAGAGCTTGTTAAGCAATACAAAAAATCAAATCTTCTGTACAAATACAAAAAAGATTAACAATAAAAAAGTTTGAACATAGTTTAGCTTTCGATACAAAACTTATTTAAAACATACTTATTACTTACTTATTAAAACAAAAAATATTTCACACAAAATCAAACAAAACACCAAATCAATTTGAAATAAATTTGGAGTTATTGGGACAGATGACAAATTTATTACTGACACATGAAATGATCAATTCAAATTTGTCTTCAATAATTATTCAGTTAATAAAGACTTTTCACTACTTCCAAATCGTACAACTGAGGATTTATCAAGTCTTCATTTTTCAACAGAAAACAACTCATTTTTCAACAGAAACATCAAAAGTAAATTAAAAAACAACTGGAATGGACTATGTCTACCCACTGATATTAAAACAATATGCTGATTTTTTAGCTGAACTTTTCACAATTATATTTAACAAATCAGAAAGATCAAATCCTCATGTATGACATAATGCAACTGTCACTCCATTATTTAAAAAAAGTAATACAATCGAGCTAAGTAATTATAGAGCAGTTTCTCTTACATCTCATCTCATATTCCATGTAAATTAATGCTTAGTAACTAATGCCATTGTAAATTATCTCTCAAAACTAAATTTTTTGCACCAATCCCAAATTAGTTTTGTAAAGAATAGAGCATGTGTAAGTGCTTAGCTAACAAAAATGCAGTAGATGTTATATATCTGGTCTTTTTAAACGCATTTGACACATCTCTAACACCTTATAATTTCTCAAGCTGAAAGCTCATAGTGTTGTTGGAGATCTTCTTGATTGGATTATAGACTTTCTCACTAATAGAAAATACGGAGTAGTACTTGTAGAATGCATATTTGACTAGGTTTATGTTACTAGCGATGTCCTGCAAGGCTCTGTTTTGGACCCAATGCTCTATATAATTTATATCAATAGTTTGCCTAACAATTTAAAATGTGTCTGTAAACTATATAGAGATGATTCTAAATTAATAAATGAGCTAAGAGTAAAAAGTGTTCTTAATGATAGGACTGACATTAAAACTGATTTAAATAAAATCACATAGAATGGACAAAAGTTTGGTTAATGAAGCTCAACCTAGAAAAATGTAAAGTTATGCATACGGAAAGAAACAACCCATGCACAAACAATTCACTTCAAGATACAATCAACTATTTAAATTACGAATCAGGAAAATTAGATGTAGAAAAAAAACTTAGTATATTTGTTTCAAGTGATGCTAAATATTTTCATCATGTTGTTCATGCTTGTAATTAAGCTAACAGAATGCCTAATATGTTAAGAAAAACCTTTATATCAAGGGATTTATTGTTATAAACCAGGTTATACAAAACAGATGTCAGATCTAACCTGGATTATGCAGTCATTGCTTGGTCTCCTTACAGAGTAAAAGATATAAAAGTTATTGAAAAAATACAAAGGCATTCTACAAAAGTATCAACCATATGCAAACATCTTGGTTACACAGAGAAATGTATCTTGTTTCAAATTCAAAAACTGGAGAGTTGTAGAATGAGGAGACTTAATTCAAAAGTTTAAAGTTGATAGAGGTTTTGCTATTATTAATTGGCACAATAAACCTATTTATTTAATAATCAAATAAACTTATCATAAAATTTTAAAATAATCAAACAAAACCAGAATTAACGGCATTAAAAGAATAAATTGTTATGTCAAAAGATTCATGACAATTAAAATTTACGTTTATGTTTAAGTTTATGCACTTATTGAATAAACAAATGGCATTTAGAAAATGGGGTGGTTGCATTTTTCGTTTTTTCATTTTTTTTTTGTAAATATAATTCGAGACACTAATAATTGATACAAAACTAAAAAAAATTAAACACAAATAAATTAACAGGTGTAGATAAAGTACATCCAAAAGTATTAAAGGAATGCTCACAAAGTTTATGTAAATCATTAGAGTTAATATTTAATTAATCATTTGAAAGTGCAACTCTACCAAACTTATGACTACATGCGAATATAATACCATTGCATAAGAAAGGTGACAGACTTGAATCAGCTAACTACAGGCTGATTTCTTCAACATCTATTGTATGCAAACTCATGGAAAGTATGACCAGAGATGAAATAATGAAACATTTTAACAATAATAATTTAATCTCAGTGTACCAACATGATTTTATGAACAAAAAGAACTGTTGTACAAACTTACTAGAAACATTAGATATTGTCAGTAAAGTATTTGGCAATATAATTCCAGTTGACATTATTTCTAGACTTTACTAAGAAATTGGATACTGTGCCACATGAAAAATTGTGTATAAAATTAGCTGGGTATGGTGTTACTGGTGATTTGTTGAACTGGTGCAGAGCTTTTCTAAAAAACTGGTTACAACGAGTAGTACTGGGAGATAATATTTCTGAATGGATAGACGTTATAAGTGGTGTTCGTTAGGGATCAGTACTTAGACCATTATTATTCATTTTATACATTAATGGTATAATGTTAAATATAAAAAGCGAATGTAAACTATATGCAGATGATACAAAATTAATATCTATACTAGATCATAACAGCAGTACAGAAGATTTACAAGAAGATCTGAGCAAAATGGTCCATTGGACAAAAAATTGTTTAATAAAACTTAATAATGATGAAGTGAAAGATTATACATATTGGTAACAAATAACCTTAAAAGCGAGTACTTGATGCCTAATAATTCCAAAGATTACAAATTACTAACAATAAACAATCAAAAACAACTTTAGAAAAAGATCTTGGTATATATGTATCAAATGAAACTGGAATCATCATTTAGCTATAGAGTCAGAAAGCTTACCAAAAATTAGGCCTATAAAAACTTTTAAAATTTTGAATTAAAGTAATATAAAATTACTATTTAGTTCATTAGTTAAACCTCATCTTGTATATGAAGCACCATTATGGAATCCACATTTACAAAAACATATCAATATGATTGAACAAGTCTAACAAACAGTTTAAGAGGTTTACCATACAAAAATTCTATTACAAGGGGCATAATAAAAAAAATGGTTGACATAATTTTTTTATAAACTGAATAGTTGACAAATATAACCATTTACCACAAAAAGTTGTAAATGTGAAAAACTTAAATATATTCAAAACCCTATGACAATTACAAAACTGTGAAAAGCTGTTACAGCCTGACATCTACTGTTGTTGACTCTATAAACTATGTGTATCACATCTTGTTTGTTTATTTAATTTGTTTATTATTATTTCTTTTTAAGATATTGAAAATATCTTGAAAAGAAATAAAATAAAAAAAAAAAGAAAAAAAATTATATCATAAGAACTTTACAGGATATTAAATGATTTAAAAAAAATTTTTTTAATACATTTGTGAAAAAATTTTTTTGAAAAAAAATAGTTCTCCCTTTCTTTAAAAAAAAATTATCTGTATTCACATATTTCAATTTATGATGAAGAAATTTATGTTTTACATAATAAATTAGTTAGCAGATAATAAGAAAAAAAAATTTTCTTATTATCTGCTAACTAATTTATTATAGATATTAATTTTGTATCATCTGCATATAGTTTACATTCACTTTTTATATTTAACATTATATCATTAATGTATAAAATGAATAATAATGGTCTAAGCACTGATCCCTAACGAACACCACTTATAACGTCTATCCATTCAGAAATATTATCTCCCAGTACTACTCGTTGTAACCAGTTTTTTAGAAAAGCTCTGCACCAGTTCAACAAATCACCAGTAACACCATACCCAGCTAATTTTATACACAATCTTTCATGTGGCACAGTATCCAATTTCTTAGTAAAGTCTAGAAATAATGTCAACTGGAATTATATTGCCAAATACTTTACTGGCAATATCTAATGTTTCTAGTAAGTTTGTACAACAGTTCTTTTTGTTCATAAAATCATGTTGGTGCACTGAGAATAAATTATTATTGTTAAAATGTTTCATTATTTCATCTCTGGTCATACTTTCCATGAGTTTGCATACAATAGATGTTGAAGAAATCAGCCTGTAGTTAGCTGATTCAAGTCTGTCACTTTTCTTATGCAATGGTATTATATTTGCATGTAATCATAAGTTTGGTAGAGTTGCACTTTCAAATGGTTAATTAAATATTAACTCTAATGATTTACATAAACTTTGTGAGCATTTCTTTAATACTTTTGGATGTACTTTATCTACACCTGTTAATTTATTTGTGTTTAATTTTTTTTAGTTTTGTTTCAATTATTAGTTTCTCGAATTTTTGGTATGGACAACTTAGAAAGGTTTTTTTTCTTTAAATAATGGAACTGCTGTTTATCAGACAAATCTGAATTTAATTATTTAAGCATAATAGTTTGTTTTTGTGGTTTTATGCGTAGACATGTTCTATAAAGTATAAACTTTATTATTTAAAACACAATTATTTCAAATGAGATTAAACACAGCTGAACGAGAATCTTTCTAAAAGCAACTCAAAATGTTTTTTGTAAATAAACCTAATATGAAAAAAAAGTACAATATATGATAACCTAAAAAGATATGAAACTGTTCAATCCTTTAAAGAAAGATAGAAACCACCCTGATCTTCCAACATCCTGGACTAGAGAAAAGAAAGCCGAATCAACGAGATTTGTCAACAATCAAAAAGGGGTCAGTCAAAGAAAAATAGGTTTTAAATTCGGTGTAAAGCAATCACCAATTGATTGTCAGTTTAAAAAAATGAATCTTAAATATAGAAAATACGAAAAAGCTCCAAAATACACTATAGAACAACAATTAAAGGCAAAGAAAATAAGCCGGAAATTAGTTACCAACTCTATAACACAAAATTGCTTCTGGTCATTGATGCCAAAAAATACTTTGCAGGGGTAACATGCCTGGAAATTCTGGATATTACACAAACAACAAAAAAACATGCCCAGAAATTGTTTGTTTTATAGGAAAAGAGAAATTTTCAAAAAAGTAATTAACATGGATAGCCATATCTGACTGTGGTATGTCCGAGCCATTGTTTTGTAGTTTCAAGGTTGTAGCAATTAATTCATTTATCTATATTGATGAATGTTTAGAAAAATGACTTCTGCCATTCATTTGCAAGTATCATGGAGACTAAAGCTATTTATTTTGGCCAGATTTAGTAAGTTCTCATTATTCTAAAAATTCTCTAAATTAGATGGATTATTGTCTATTACATTGATAAAGAATCCAATCCCCAAATGTGCCTCAAGCACGACCAATTGAAAACTTTTGGGGACATTTGGCACAGAAGGTTTACAAGGGAGATTGGCAAGCTTTAACAGAGCAAGTTTTGATTGATAGAATTAAATTAAAACTACCAGAAATTGATTTAAATATTTTACAAGCGCTTATGAAAGGTGCCAGAGCAAAATTGAGATCAATTGCAGATGGTGGTGTTTTTCATTTAAAAAATAACTTATTTTTATTAAAAGATAAATACTTTATCTAAAAAAGAAAATAATAATATTTTTTTTTTATTTATAAATAAGTTGTTGATGTTTTTATTTTGTCCGATAACTTATCCATCACCCATTATATATGTATATATATATATATATATATATATATATATATATATATATATATATATATATATATATATATATATATATATATATATATATATATATATATATATATATATATATATATATATATATATATTACTCACTTTTCAACAGTAGGAGTCTCAATAAAGTAGTTAAAGAAATCACAGGAACATTTTAATTTATTTTCTGAAATGTTAGTCTTAGAAATGTTGTCTTAGTAAAGTGGAAGTATGTAATCAAAGAATAAATTTAATACATAGTTTAAAAATTAACTTTAAGTTATATAGCTTTTATTTTTTATAAATATATCAATCTATTTTAATGCTGAAAATGTGGATTTTTACTCCATACCAGTGTGTACCTCTATTTCTACCCAAGTGTGTATTTATTTTGCATGTAAATAGAGATTTATTTTGTTAAAATAGTTTTTTAGGTTACCTAAATACCTAATTTAAATTATACAAGTGTTACAAATTATAAAGTAAATTCTAATTCATTAAATAAAGTAATAGTAATCTTGCACAAATATTAATATAATTTTAAAATTATAATATTTTAAATATTATAATTTATAATATTTTAAATATGCTTGGTAAGTAGAATCGTTGTTTAAAATATATTTACTCATTGTTAATCATTGCTTTTTTTTGCATTAATTATGTTTTCATTGTTTTGAATGGGTGAACAAGATTTATATAGTTATTAATTTCAATTTTTAGATTTGAAAATCAAAAGACATTGGTAAGTTGTTTTTTAACAAGTTGTAGGAAATATTATTAGATGCAGGTTTTTAAAGTACACTCATTATGGTTAATTTATGTTTGTATTTATTTAGAAAAGATGTAGATTGTCAAATGTAGATAAGTAAATGTAAAGAGTTGGTTGTATATAGTTAGATGTAAAGAGTTGGTTGTAAATGGTTAGTTGTAAATAATTTAAGTAATCAGATGAAGATAGTTCGATGTAGATAGCTAGAGTTAATAAAGCTTAAGGTTTGTTCATTATATTTTAAGCAACTGCTTGTGGGACACGTTCTGATTTTCCTAATTTTTACATATCATTATCCACATTATGTATATGGGTAAAAATTAGAAATTTCCAAGTGCAGCAGTTTAGAAATTATAGCCTTATAAGCACTATACAGTGGCCCCCTTTGATATAGAAATTGTAAGAACACATAACTTTAAAGCTTTATTACTGTTTTAAACAACATCAGTTGTTTGAAAAAAAAAATGACCCAAATTTTTGTACACTTTTTTTATAAAATGCTATTTATCTGTTGTTTTGTAAAAAATAATTTTAGCAACTAAAAACATCTTTTGTTGTCAAAATTTAGTTATGAATACTCTTTTCCCCAAACCACCTATTTCATTACATGTATTTTTTCCTTGTGCAGTGCCATGTAAATACCAATCTGTAATCTTTTTCATAAAAAACAGATTTTTTCAAATTAAACATAAAACACAACATGAAAAAAAAAATCTATTCAGATCTGAATAGATTTTTTTTCAGATAAAATTAATAATAGATTAAATTAATCTATTATTAATTTTGCCTCAAGTTTAAAAAACATCATTCCAAAAGCCCAATACAGTCTGGTTAAAATTGGTCAATCAGAATTTTTAGAATATATAGCATTAAAAAAATAAGTTACCTATTTTTAAACTGGCTATGTGCAACTTATGGATATTCTTTTTTTAAAATTTGTATGATGTTTGAAACATCATACCAGTTCTCAAAAAAAAAAAGAGTACATTCAAATTCAAATATTTCGAATAAGAGCAGGTTCAAAGTCAAATATTTAAATGAGTAGACTCAAAGTCAAATATTTAAGATGAATAGACTCGATGTCAAATATTTCAGATAAGAGTAGACTTAAAGTTAAATATTTAAGATGAGTAGACTCAAAGTCAAATATTTCAAATAAGAATAGACTTAAAGTAAGCACAATCGAAAAAAAGGATAAAAATAGAAATCTGATCTGGTTCTTGCAAATTTTAAAATTATTAGCTGAAAAAATGAATATTACCTATTTTATAATGTACAAACCACTAATTTTTAAATCTAGTTACACAATTAAAGATCATAATATGAAATATTAAAACAAATTCAAAAGTACAAACCCGAGTCATCGAGTTTATTATAAGTAGAAGAAACAATTTGCTCCTTTACTCATAATTGGTTTAAAAATAAGTTTAACCATTTTGTAATCATTAATGAGTTGCGATTTGTGTAAAATTACTTTTTAAATAACTGTTATATTTTAAACCTTATAATATTTTTTTTTTAAATATCTTCGCTTCCAACAAGGCTGCAAGCAACCACTAATTAGAGTTGGAAGTTACTGGAAGAGAAAAGATGAAGATCGTAGAGCAAGAAATGATTGACAGATGACTTAAAGGATTGCAAGTTAAATGAATCAGGAAAGGAAGTTGAAGGAAGCGAGTTCTAAAGAACTGATGTTCGAGGAAAAAAAACTAGACGAATAAGCGTTTTTGGAGCACTTAGGAACAGTCACAGAAAAAGGATGAGACTTAATTGAATGACGAGTAACATGAGAATGAATTTTAGTAGATGGCACAAGAGACGCTAGCCCTTTAGAGCAGTGCCCATTATAGTATTTATAGAACAGATAAAGAGAAGCAACATTATGACGATGTGATAATGGTTGGAGGTTGGCTGCAAGAGCAGGTCCAACTATGTTTACAATGCATTTTTGCACCTTGTCTAAAAGAGAAAGGGCATCATTAAAAGAGTCGCCCCAGATATGGCATCAGTATTCCATACAAGGCCGGATTTGAGATTTATAGAGATAGAGAATAGAATCTGAAGTAAGAAAGTGTCAAGCTCGATAAAGAGATGCAACCTTAGCAGATGCTAATTTTGTAACAGATTTGATATAATTTTTCCAAGAAAGATTGGAAGTAAGAGTTAATCCTAGAAGATGAAGAGTGGATGACTCATCAAGGACATTACCGTTCATAAATATAGGAAGATCAAACTTATTGCGATAATAATTGGCTGAAAAAAATTGAGTTTTATCTGAATTAAAGTTCACCAGCCACTGTGAGCCCCTTGCTGTAGCAGAAGTGAGATCCTTTTCAAGCTCAAATGCCTCCTCCAAGCAATCAGAGAGTGTTAGGTTCTTATCATGACAAGAATAAATAGTAGGATAAGAAGAAGAGTGCTGTCCATTAAGGACAACTTTTATACTACGATTGGAAAGGAAGGAATCAATAATCTTATAGATATTACTAGATACGCTGTAAGAAAAAAGCTTATGGAGAAGGCCAGCATGCCAAACTTTATCAAAAGCTTCAGAAATGTCAAGAACAATGGCCTTAACCTCTCCACCTTTATCTAATGCATGATAAAACCTATCGGTTATTACTGTTAGCAAATCAGCTGTAGAATGAGAAGATCGAAATCCATATTGATGATCAGAAAGTTAGTTATTAGATTCAAGATTTGAGATTAAGTGTTTGTTAATTAAAGATTTAAAAACCTTGCTTATGATAGGAAGAAGACTAATGGGACAGTAGTTAGACAAATCAGATTGCTCTCCAGAATTTTAAAAAAAAGGGATAACAGATGCTGCTTTCCAGCAGGCTGGAAAACAAGACTCTGATAAGCACTTGTTGAATAGTTTTGAAAGTATAGATGACAGTTCCGGAGAACACTTCTGCAAGACTATAACAGGTATGTTGTCCAGGCTTCAAGCTGTAGAAGAAACTAATCAGGAAATCACTTTAGATACAGAAGCTGGAGTGATATGAATGTCAAGCAATGGATCAACCTGTTTGATGGCTATACCAGGTAGAACTCAACTAGTGAACTCAAGAGATAATATTGATGAAAAGTTTTTAGCAAACAATTCTGCTTTGTCTTTAGGTGAGATAACAAAGTCTGAACCATACAAGAGAGGTGGAATAACGGATTTGTCCTTATTATTGATACTGTTAAAGGTTCTTCAGAAGTCATGAGACTTCTGGAGAACCTTTTTTTTTAAAGCCTAATTTTTGTGATGAAATATGAGATTTCATGACCTGAGAATAGCGGGCTTTGACGGTAGACAAAACCTTTTTACAATGGTTTCTAGCAGTAATAAACAGATGTCTGTTTTCTGGAGAACTGATTTGCTGATAGATATGGAAGTAACGGTTTCGATTGGCAATCACAGCAGCACAATGTGAGGAAAACCATGGAGGAGAGTGAGGTTTAACCTGAAATTATCTAGAGGGAATAAAAGGTTCCATGCCAGCCTGAATCCACGAAGTTATGTAAGAAGCACATTTGTCAACAGGTAGACAAAAGATTTCTACCCAAGGGCCATCACGAAGAAAATCACAGAAAGAGTCCCAGTCAGCTTTAAGGTATTTGTAAGAGGTACAATGATAGGGGGATTCAGATGATGAAGAAGAATGAGATAATAATTTTAGAGAGATCAAACTGTGATCAGAAGCACCTAAGGGTAAATGAGGAGAAACTGAGCACTGACTAAGATCAGAAACAAGACATTAGTTGAGTAGAGAAGGTAAATGATTGTTGTAATGCGAGTTGGAAAGTTGACTAATTGAGTTAGAGATTGAGCAAGGCAAAAGTTGTGGGCATTAATGCCTGCAAAATCACTGACACTAGAATCAAGTTATTAAGTGTGATGAGCATTAAAGTCACCAACAACAACAACATTGGCTGATGGATAAAGAGAGAGGACTTGGTTAACTTGATCAGAAATAATATCAAAAAGAGTACAGTCTTGAGAAGGAGAGTGATATAGAACAAAGAGAAAGGCGATAGAGTGAAGTGGTGCTAAACGAAAGCCATAAGAGAATAGTCTGTGGATTCAAACCTAGTTTCATGACAAATGGGCGAATTCTTATGAATGTAAATCCCCAGGCTAAGCATGTGACTATTGGAATCTTTACGAATTAAAGGAAGATAACCATCAACACTAATATCACAAGATGAGACAGCTGAACTTAAATTAATCTTACAAAAAAATATAATAAATAATAGTAAATATAATAAATAATAGTAACAATAATAGTGATAGTAATAGTTATAACAATAATTATAATAACAATAATAGTAATAATGTTAATAATAAAAATAATAACAATAATTGTAATAGCAATAATCTAATTTTGTTAAGAAGTAACAATATTAAAAATGATAAAAATGATAGGGATGACAATAACAACAACAATAATATTTAATAATGCTGAAATATAATGAACTGACCCATAGAATAATAGTGTAGTTTTTAGAATAGAGTAATAGTGTTTTTATTTTTTTATAATTAATTAATAGCAGTTTTTTGTTTGAATCTTAGGAGGAGACATTGAAGAATGATGCTCTGTTTCTTGAATATTTTAACACATACTTGTGTCTGCCCGTATGTTATTTATATATATTTTATCACACACACACACACACACATTGTTAAACATAAAACATGTTGTTTGTTTGAAAATTATATTTAATAATATTTTAGTCCAAAACTTTTGATATATGAAATCTTATTTTAATGTTAGTAATTTGATTTAAAATAATACATGTAAAATATCTTTAGGTTTTCCCAAAAAGACTTCTGTTGAAAAATGGGGTTTTTGAAGAAGCCAAATCCAAATCTGTAGGTGTAGAAAAGAATGGTACAAGTAATTATGTTAAATATTCTATTAAGGTTTGTTCAATGTAAATGCCATTTTTTATGTAAATAATTTTTATTTATAAAAAACCATTAAAGATTTAATTAAAAATTATTAATAGTTTTAAATTTTCTTTGAGTTATCTAATAAATAAAAGTTTCTTAATATTTTTGTTTATTATTATTTATTATTTTTTTGTTTTTTCATTTTTTATCCTGAAAGTTATTTAAATATAAAAAAAAAATTTTAAATAACTATCCTGAAAGTAAAGTTGTTTAAATATAAAAAAAATTTTTTTTTAATAACTTTGCTTCCAATGAGACTGCAAAGAACCACTGTTTAAGTTAGAGTTAACAGAAAGCAAAAAAAGTTAAAGAGCAAAAAATTGAAGATTTAAAAACTTAAAACTGTATGAATGAGGAAATTTAAAAATAAGAATTCCAATGCATTGATGTTCAAGGAAAAAAAACTAATTGAATTATATTCTTTTGAGCATGAAAGAACAGTTACAGTAAAAATTGCAACTTTGCTGAACAGTGATGACATGCTTGCTTGAGCAGATAAACAGTGATGACATGCTTGCTTGAGCAGATGAACAGTGATGACATGCTTGCTTGAGCAGCAATCATGGTAGTATTTGTAGAAAATTAAAAGTGATGCAATCTTACAATGATGAGATAAATACTTCCTTTTTAGTAGCTGGAGCAGGGTTTATGCAAGGTTTTTTTAATTTTTCATTAATTGGCTTAAAATTCACCAGCCATGGCAAATCCTAAGCAGAAAGATCATATTAAAGATCAGCTGTTTGTTCTTAGCAATAAAAAGTATAATTTATATATATAATACTAATATATATATATATATATATATATATATATATATATATATATATATATATATATATATATATATATATATATATATATATATATATATGTATATATATATATATATATATATATATATATATATATATATATATATATATATATATATATATATATATATATATAAAAATTAGTGGCAAATCACTTGTTAAATTTTTTTAATTTTACACTGTGTTTTATCAAAAGAATCATCAGAAAAACAGTTGACAACCAGATTTTTTAGATGAGTCTTGTTTCATTTATTTCTGATGAGTTTTTATTGGGAAAACACAGTGTAAAATGAAAACATTTGATAAGTTATTTTCTAATAATTTATTATTGCTCTGTTCTTTTAAGAACATTGAGCACTCTAGATTGTATACATTTGAATACATTTAAAGTTTCTCTGTTAAGCACTTCTTGTGACTCTTTATTGGTGGCTGTGCTACTCTTTCTGAAAGGGTGCAAGGCTGGTCAACAGAAATTTTCTGCTTCCCCTAAAATATTTGTTTTTTTCAAGACAGCTAGATGCTGTCTTGGACATTGTCTAAGGATGGACATCTTCTAAAGATGAGTATTTTCATTGAGATACCATCTCCACTTTTTACCTAATTAAGAATAGTAAAGCAATACATGTAATAGGTTGTACTCGATTGAGCATTGAGTTTGAAAGTAGATGATATATGTGTATCATCTTCTTTCAAACTCAATGCTTGTTTAGATAAGATGTTTTTTTTTGAATAAAATTACACATTGACTTGATCATTTTCTTTGTTTTTATTTAGATCTGCATTTATTTAACCTTCATTTTTCAACCCATGCACTGTGCAGTTTTTGTTGACTTTTAAACTATTTATCTTGGTAGTTGTGTAGGGGCAGAGTAGTTAATATGTAAGACTTGCTTGTCCTACTTGTCCGACTCACTTGTAAACAAAAAGTATAAAGTTTTCTTCCCAGTCCCCAGGATAGTACCATGTATAACTAGTTTCTCTGCAAGTTTTGCATTATAGAGCTATAGGGTGGAGAAAGGGTTGTAAAAAAATTTATCAAAATATAATGAGTGACATACTTGATTGCAGTAGTCCCCTTTAGCCTTGAGTAGGTGAATACACTAAAAAAAGTCTTTCTGGCAGAATTCAAGTAGTTTTTTAAACTTATAATTATAGTTATAATTTAAGAAAAATTTATGTTTTTATATATATGTATCTATGTTTTGGTTTTATTTTTCAGATTTTTGCTTATTTACAATATTATTATCTCTCTATCTTTCTGATTATATTTCATTAATCCTTGTGTATATTTATTTGTAAATATTGCATACAACATGTTACATTTAAAATCAAATTTAAAAAAATATTTTAAAAAAATCTACCACCACCACAACTATAAATTTTTCTTTTTTTAATTGATACAATGATGGAAATATTTCAATTACGATAATAATAAATTTTTGTCCACTACAGTTAAGGAGGCCACTGCAGTCAAAGAGGCCACTAAAGTTGAGGAAGATTTTTATTTTTTTTTATTTAGTTATTTTTATTGTGTTATTACAACCATTTGATCCTATAGCTTGGAAACACAAACTTTGACAAGCAGGGCTGTTGCATAGAGAAACAAGTCAGGTATGGGACTACCAGGGACCTGCTAGAGATTGACCTTGGTACTTCTTGCTAATGAAATTAGTGGTTTACCACTACACTACTACTGCATATTGTTATTATAGTAAGGTAATGATTAATGAAAAAGCTATTACTTATACAAAAGTCTAAAAGAATATTTCACATATGCTGTTGCTTAATGAAATGTTTATAATATTTATGAGTTTTGTAAGAATGTACTTACTGCACTTTTCATAAGTCGATTGCTTACAATACAAGAGTTCAATCTAACTCTTATCTGACACACTTCATATTGTCATTTTCTAATATTTTTACTTATGCATTTTATGAAAAGTTGTAATAAGATATTATTATATTTATTCATTCAACATTCTCTAATTAAAATTATACTTTTTTTTATTATTTACTACTTCTCCAGAGAATCAAGTATATATATATATATATATATATATATATATATATATATATATATATATATATATATATATATATATATATATATATATATATACAGTCTTCTCTGTTTAGCCAGCGCTTTTGCGCTCAAGTCTTTTTGGGCTCGCCCACAAAAACTTTGGCAAGTGCATAAAAAAGGGTATGCCAAAATACTAAAAGCATTTTGTTTTAAATTGCAACAAAACATTTTTGTTCATTTGTGCAAATTTTATGAAAAATGGCTTTTTTTACTAGTTTTTTTTTTAATTATTTTATCTGGTATTTACTCAGAGCAATCTTTTCGCTATTTTTATTTTAATTTTAATAGCAGAAAAAAATGAAATTTTTAAGTTGCGAAAGCTAACTTAAAAATGACCATCCTTTCATTGCTTTTTCATGCACTGGCATTAAATTTCAGACGGAGAAGACTGTATAAATATATATATATATATATATATATATATATATATATATATATATATATATTTATATATATATATAATATTAAATTTGTCACTGCATGTAGGGTTAAAGCCGTAAAAAAATTTGTTAAAAATATTATTAATATTTATATTATTAATTATATAAAGTACTTTTCCTTTTAGTTCTTGGAAAAAGAAACTGGTTTTAAGTGGATTATGGTTCATCGCTTGACACTTTTTTTGCAAAGTACTCTCTTTGCTGAATACAGTCTAGCAAGATTGCTTTTTTCTAAGCATGTATGTAGTATTTTTTTCTTCTTTTTATTCACATGCATTATTACCTGTCTACCTTTAAATTTTAACTTAAGGTGATTTAAGTAAATTGAGACTATCATAAGTAACTATAAATAAATCAACTTTTTCATTAAAATTTTTTTATTTTTTATTTGGTGTGCAATAACAGTTTTATTTTTTGCATTTTTTTTTTGTACAAAGTTTGTAAAGATATGTAAGTGTCACATGATATTTCAATTGAAAAAAAAGTTCAAGTATTACATGATAGTTCATCAATTAAAAAAAATCAATAAGTTGATTATTATCTATTACCAATGACACATTTTTTGTAAAGCAAATAAATACAATTTCACAAAATAGTTATCTTAAATTTTAATATTTTTGGTACAAAAACAAATTATATTTGTTTTAATATCCAATTGTAATACAATTTTAAAAAATAAATAAAAATTAAAAGGAAGTAAAAAAGGTACCCAATAGTATCATTAACAGAACAGTATTTTAAAATAGGGGGCTAAGATAACTTACCAGCCACATACCTTAGCAGGTATCTATCAGGTAAGTTGTTAAAAAGAGGAGGAACAAAATGGAATCACTCTGATTTTTTACCTTCTGCAATAAATGTAAATATGCTAAAATTTTAAAAAGTATATAAATTTTTTAAAGTAAATTATTTTATAATTTTAAGATTAAGGATTTTATTTCTAAGATGTTTTTCTTTATGCATATTTCTCTAAGTAATACTGTCTAACATATTAAGCATATAATAAAAAAGCTAATTCTCAGAAAACAGGTTTTATATTTAATATTTTTAAAAATTAGCATGAAAATTCATTATTATCTAGAAAAAAATTATTAAAAAAATTGATGGTTTCCATCCATTACCAAAAGAATGGCAAGAATATAATAAAATATTATCAGAGCAACCAGTTGTTAGTGCCATCCAGTTGTCAGAGCAACCAGTTGTTAGTGGCAACCAAAATTTCAATAACATTATGAATCACTGTGATGCTTTAAAAAAATATTCAAAATTGATAAACAAACAATTCTTTGACTCTTTTAAAGATTTTCTCTATGAAACTGCTGGTGAAAGCTTGATGCTGCTGTGGATTGATATTGAAACTTTAAAACATCTTCCTTGCTTGCAGAGGGAAAGGTTAACTCTAAATTCTTTTTAATTTCATTTTGTGCTAATTATTTACTTTTGTGCTGTTTTTTGATCTTTTTAAATAAAAAAGAGAAAATGTTAAATTTTTAAGTTAAAAATATGTCAAAAATTTGAGGGTTTTTGTTGATAAATTTGATTTTATTTAAGAAAATGTTTAATAAAAAGAAAGGTATTTTAAATATAAATGAGTTTTTTTAAATTAATTAACCACTACACTTTTACACCCTACCTTTAAATTTATTTTTAATAATGTTGTCATTTTGGTTAAGTAGCACTTTTTGTTAATTTTTATTTAAAAATTAAAAAGTGCTGCAATAAGGAATTCAAAAATTTCTATCATGAGTTACGTTTTTACACATTTTATTGTTAATATATTATTAATTTATTATTATTATATTTTAAAACTATCATATTTCATTATTATTTTTTTTTACACATTTTATTATTATTATATTTTTTATTTAATTTGATAACTTTAGAATACTTTGAATTAATTTCTTTAGGTGTTTGCATTCAATAAAGGAACTTTTCTTTTCTTCTGGTTCTTCTTTTAAGATACCATATGAAACATTAAAATCATGGGGAATTGAAGGTCATTTCTCCTATGAAAATCTAATTTTGATTCAGAAACTAATTTTTAATCCCATTCTTACTTATTGGTAAGTCCTTATTGGTAACTCAATTTATTATATATACTATTGCTAACCCTATTTATTATGCATATATATATATATATATATATATATATATATATATATATATATATATATATATATATATAAATTAGTAAAAACACTTATCTAATTTTTATCTTTGACAGCTTGTTTCTCCATCAGTAGGTTCATCAGGAAGGAATCTTCCTGATGAACCTATTTTACTAATAAATAGGATGGTTCTTTTACTAATAAATAGGGTAGGTTAATTTTAGCTATTTTTTTTAATTTTGAGTTGTTTAAGGTTGCATTTACTGTGTCTAGGTTAGAAATAAGATTTTGACAAATCTCAAGTATCCTGGTTTAAGAATGGCTTGCAGATTTACATTTCAAGTCTTACTTTTGAACTAGCTTAGTTAGGTTGTTAATTTCAAACATTGAAATATTTTATTTTAAGTCTAGTAACCTTGTTTTAAAACATCTTGTTTTGAATTTATAAAGTAACCAATAAACGGTTTTTTAAAAAGCGCAATTGTTTTAAGAGGCCAATGAATTTTCACTAAATTGTTTACACGCATTTAAATTGAATTTTGCAAATCTTTTTGTATTTAAAAGTTCTTGTTTGTATTTATAAGTATTGTATCTTGTTTGTATTTAAAAGTTGGTTTTAAAATTAAATGTAGTTGAATAATTAAATAAAGTTGGTTCAAAAATGAAATTGCAATTTAAAGAAATTGTTTAATACCAAAGTTAAATACTTATGATTATTGTATTTAGAGTAATGTTTTTACCTGTCAAATATTACATAAGTTTTGTTTTGGAACTTCTGAAGTAGATTAACATATAAAACTTTTTGAAGGAACTAATGGTTATACTTCATAACTTCAATGACTTATACTCTCATGTGCAATGGCGACAGGGGAAGGGGGGATCTGAGTTGGGTCCCATCCCACATAGCAGGTTTTTAATAGTAAGTTTTGATATTTTAGGATTTTTTGGTGCTTTGGCCCTCACTAAAAAGGCACACCGTGGCCCATGACTCTAAGTGTGATATTTTAATATAGTTTACATATATTATTAGTCTATGAAAATGCCGAATGTTAAGGCTGCAGTTACACTGATGAAAAGTGAAAAAAAAATATTGTGGTGGCCCATGTGATTTATCAATGACAGATCCAAGCACTTTTAGGTTATTTAGTACTATTACTATCTTATTCATATAAATTCAAATGTAGATATGGTATTAGTGACTCAGCAAATTAGCAATAATATGAAATCAATATGGGCTACAGTAAACCCAAGTTTACCTCTTATAACTGACAATTCTTTTAATAAGAAAGTTAAAGATTCTATTGTACTTGTTAAGGATATTGATTGCAAGCATCGAAAAGCAAACACTAAAAGAAATCTTGATGCAAACTTGGACAAACTTTTTGATATTTCTGCGTGTTCCTGTTTATTAGATGTGTTTCTCTGTAGTGACGGAAAAGTTTTATGTAATAAAGAAAAAAGCAATGAAGAACATATTGTATGCCTTTGCTCTCAAAGTAATTAAGTACCTCTTGAAGACAGCTTATCTTCGTGATCAGAGGAAAAAAATTGGTCTAAAAGATGCACATCAACTTTCTTTCGCTGATAGATTATTTGTCAAAGGGATTTAAAGACTTGATAAAGAATGACAAAAAATATCTCTCCCTTATACCACATGTAAACTTAATTGAAGAAATAAGTGGTTTATCCAATACGGAGGTAAATGTTTTTTAACTACGTGAAATATTTGTAGTAGATAAAATAGGTGGTGAAACTGTTGCTACAAGCTTAGTTCTTGCTACCAAACGTTCAGTGTTTTACAAAAACATAACAGTTTGGAAAGTATACAAGTTGTTCTTTTTGATAATACTGCTACCAATACTGGACCAATAAGTGGCTTAGTGGTAAAACTAGAACAACACATAATTGGATGTGCCTCACATCAAAATGAACTTCCATTACAAGCTCTTTTTACAAAACTTGATGGTGACACAACTGGGCCAAGAAGCTTCAGTGGTCTACTTGGTAAAAGATATGCTGAAAATATTCAGGATAGAAATCAAGTTTTGTTTGAACATATTGAAAACCCAATTGTAGATGGGTATATTCCAGAAGAAATACTAAAATACCTTAATTGCAATCAAAGACTTTTATTTTAATATTGCAAAGGAATAGACTTTAGTAAAGTTTGTGATAAATGGGTTGCCTATAAAATTTGACCGCTTAACCATGCAAGGCAGTTAAGCAAGGCGGTTAAATATAGGTATTCGCCTTCTCTTTTTGTATACTAGAGACAATCAACCTACCATTTCTTTAAAAAAACTCGTATATTTTATTGTTCAGGTTTACGCTCCAGCATGGTTCGGAATAAAAAAATCTTCAAAATTTTACAAATTCCCGCGCCTTATTTTTTTACTATTACTAGAATGAATAATCTCCTCTTTGATAATGTTAAACTTGTTAAAAAAAACATTAAAAACAATGCATTGTGCCTAAAACCTGAAAATATTCTTTACGCCATGCTAAAAGATAATGGCAGCAAGATACAAAACTTTGGTTTTCAAATCTTACTGTCTCTAAGGCAAATAGTATTTTTTTATAGTTAACTAAAATAAAGTTTTGAAAAAAAATAACACATTAAATGTGGTAATTGGCTTCAGTTTATATTTATAGAGTAAACAACAAAAATTTGAAAGTAAATTTAAAGAAAATTCCGGAAATTAATTTTAATGCTAATCATTGGTATGAGTTGATTGACATCAGTATCACCAAAGTTACGGAACCCCATACAACATAACATTTTTCAATTGAGTAAATCCAATATATGATTGACAATAAAGTTAAACCTGAAATTCCCTAATTTCCATCTCACTTCCAGAGTGATGAGCGGGCGGTAAAACTTGTGTTGGAAGCATCCCAATATGTTTATGGGTTCAAGAATCGACACTAAATTGTAACCAAATGACTAAGCAGGGAGATGCGTAAACCATATATTTCAAAAGGACATTATTTTTAATCTTATGATGATATTTTTTAATTAAAAATGTGTATTTTAAAAATATATTTCCCTGTTCAAAATGTTTTAAATTGTGAAATTAATGTTTATTTTGATATTCTTATGTAAATATAAGAATAAAAGTTTCACTATTTAAATCTTCAAATAGTTAACAAGTTGTTATAAATTTAGCTTAATTTTTTTAAATTACTATAAATTTAAATCATTCAGCAATGCAAATAATATTAAAAAACATTTAAATGTGAACTTATTTAAAATGTCAATTTTTAAGGTGTTTTTTTGCATTATCCTACAAATCTTAAAAATTAAATCTGCAAGCGATTCATCCAAAATCTCTCAAATTTTGAGAGTAATCATATTTCAACTGTCTCCAACTACTACAATATTAGGCAATATGTGGAATTAAAATCAATCTACCCTAATACATATATATATATATATATATATATATATATATATATATATATATATATATATATATATGTATGTATGTATGTATGTATGTATGTATGTATGTATGTATGTATGTATGTATGTATGTATGTATATACACTTATTATTGGTAAGTTAAGTTTTTAACTTTATCTTATGATTTTTTTTTTTTTTTACATTTATTTACTTAATGTATTTATAATTTTGCTTGCAGGCTTCCACGATTTATGTTCCATTATTTGCTAGGAAAAGGTTCTAGTTTTGGAGTAGAATATTCAAATATTCAGGTAAAACTTGTTTGTGATTCATATTGCTGGTGTTTATATCACATTACTTCTTGGTAGTAATAGTAACAAATAACACTTGATTGAAAATAAACTTCATTATAAAAGTACCATTGAAAATAGTATAAACTTTATAGATTGTCATGGAGCCATAGATTTATGATCACCAAGCTTTCATAACTTTAGCTCCCCAATTGCTATGATGGCTCCTTTTTACATCTGTTAAAAATGCTCCTGCACCCAGAAATGTATGGTATTCATAAGAAACAGTGAGGGAAGAAGAATAGCTGAATTATTTTCATAATTTTTTTTATTTTTACTATATACTAACATGAATTTAAATTTTAGATTAATAAGTAATGCATATAGGGTAGATTAGGGTAATATGAGCACCTTGGTAATATGAGCATATTTAAAGATTTATTAGATGTAAGCAGTGAAGATAAAGTTGCTTTGTATTTTTTGAATCGACTTTATGTGGTGATAACAGGAATCAGTACAATTAGCGAAAATCTATATGCATTAATTAGTGGCTACTGTCTTATTAAAATGCTGTTAAATTTTTTGTTAAAATAATATCATCGTACATGAATAAATCTGTGGCGTAAAATTTTGGTACTAAAGTAATAAAATTAATTTTTTTATAAAGAAAAACATGTTAGCTACAAATCCAATCCATTTTTTTTTTGAAAAACAATGTATGAAATATTTAGTCTTGACTTTATTTAAAAATGCCATTTTTGTGTAATATGAGCATGCTCAGATTACCCAGTGTTTTTCATTGAAATTACCTAGTTCAAAGTCTTAAAATAGCAGTGGTTTTAATTGCTTTTTGAATAAAAACAAAACATAGTAAAATATTTTAATGTTTTAACAATACTAAATATTTTTCTGTAATTACTTTTCAAAAAATTTGAATTTTTATCATTCAAAGGTTTGAGTTAATAAAATTGAAAAAATAACGAACTAGTTTTGTTTTTTTTTCTTGCGGAAAACATAGTCGTATTTTTTCAACAAAAGTGGCTTAAAATTTGATCTTTTAATGAAAAGTTTTGTTAATAGCAATTCATTTTATTCCAAAAATCAGTTTTAATTGTCAGGTTGGTATTTTTTTACTTAATTAACGTTAAAGCGCCATATTACCAAGTGGTCTGGGTAATATGAGCACTTTTGCTACTTTTTTAAAACCTCTGTGTTTTTAAGAAAAAAGTTTGAGTGCGCTAATATCTAAGTGGATCATGAGTAGGTTTCCTAAAAATTGTTTATTCGCAAAAATTTTGTATCCAGCATAATTATTTTTGAAAACATTCCAATTTTCGTTCAAGGTGCTCATATTACCCTAATTTACCCTATATGCATAGAAGTTGACTTTTTGTATCAGGAGGGTATGTTAATTTTTAGGATAAGTTGCATATTTAGAATTTAAAAAAAAACAGTGACAAAAAATATAACTTTGTCATTTTTTAAAAAAGTGATATTTTTTAAATTGAAATCATTTTAATGCTAAGGTAAATGAAAGAATATTTCCTAGTTTCACTAAAGAAGAACATTACTCTGTTTTAAAGGTGTGTAGATAATTGCATGATTCCATTAGTCCAAAATATATTAACTTTTCTGGAACAAAATAAAGAAGTCACCTAGTTGGTGACTTCTTTATTTTGTTCCAGAAAAGTTAATATATTTTGGACTAATGGAATCATGCAATTATCTACACACTGATGAATTAGGGTTGAGCCAATTTAATAGAAAAACTAGATGGTCTAACTCTTTCTAAAAATAAATGGTCTGGACCATATATATAATGTATATTATAATATAACTTTTTAAATATTATCTATGTTGGGTGTTTAAAAAAATGTTAAATCAGAAGATTTTTTTACTTGTTTATAACTGAAAATGTTTCAGAATACCTCTATATAGTGACAGAGATAATTATTTGAACAAAAATGTTTTTTTTTTTTGAAAAGTAAACTTGGACAGGTAATTTCAGAAAGAAATAAGTTTATAATAAAAAAAAATTTATGATTGTTTTAAAACCAAATTTAATCAAGCATTTAATAAACAAAAAAATTTATATTAACTTTAACAAATATTATAAATTTTTAATGTTAAATAAGTAATGTTAAAAATTTGAACTAAATTTTGAAGACTTTTCTCTCTAAGTAATTAATTTCTTTGACTTTTAATATATATTTAATATAGATTATAATAAGTTCTGTCTTAAGCTTTTATGACTTCTGCAACATGCCATGTAGCTGGTTTTTGATCAACAAAAGCCCTCAGGTGTTCAATCAGATTGAGACCCTCAGGTGTTCAATCAGATTGACTACTGAAGTAATATGCTTCTGAATAAAAAACTCCTTTGCTTAAGGTCATTGTCTCGCTTAAGGTCATTGTCTTGTTGGAAGATGTTTTTTTTTGATTTTTTTTTAACCAAAGTTTTTCAGTTAAGATTAAAAGATTTTTATTTAGAATATAATTCTAACTTCAATAACCTCAGAGTCTATAATTCCATTGATCCCCATACCATAACATTGCCTCCGCCTCCTTTTAGCTTCTTGGTAAAGATCCTTTTTTTTTTTGCACCATCTTGACAAATTGTCAATCTATGCTGGATATCATATTATGTAGCTCCTGATTTTAGCTTATTTTATATATAGCCAAAAATATTGTACTTTTTAATCAAATCACTGATGGTTCCTAATGCCATTCTAGTCACTTCTTTTATCAACTTAAATGTTTTACCTTGCTTGAACAAGTTTTAAATTGAGCTTTCGTCTTTTCAATGATTTTAACTCCCATTCTTAATGATATAAATGGTAAGTCAAATGGATTTAAAAAATATCAGTTAATTATTAGAGGTTACTTATTATTAAATAACAATACATCACTAACTAAATACAATAAATAACAACTGTTGTCTAAATTTTTTTTTTTAATAACACTTTCGAAACTTTATTACAGAACAATATGTTTGGATAAATAATTTTAATTTTGATTTTAATACTCCTTAATGAGTCATTTAAATTTAACATCGAAAATTAATTAATTTCATTTTTTTTATTGTAATCAAATTTGTTTCATACTAATCATAAAATTTTTTTACATAATTTTATTTATTTCTGAAACAATCTGACAACCTGACAGTTTATTTTTCACAATTAATATTTTTGTTCTGACTGTATATTCTTGTTTTAGTTTTTTAATTTTATTTTTAATTTTTTCTGCTTTTCAGTCTTTCAATTGCTTTCAAAATGGTTATGATTTCAAACATAGTAATATGTTTTATTATCCAAATAATGTAGAAAACACAAACTGTCAATTTTTACCTGAGCTTTTACCTTTAAAAGTGAATGGATCTATGTTTAAAAGGTTGTTTTTTTTTTAATATATTTTGTCTTTTTCTCTCTTTCTTATAAATAAATAAATATATATATATATATAT